>NC_133496.1:11664482-11715295 GCF_025370935.1 Choristoneura fumiferana | reverse complement strand
GGATAGGGATAAAATCTCTAAATAACAACCGCTGGGCTTAGAGTCATGAAATTTGCTATGTGGGTAGCTGGACGGTCTGGTAAACACATAGGCTACTTTTTATCCGATATTCCCACGGAATAGGATAAAATCTCGAAATAACAATCGCTCGGCTTAGAGTCATGAAATTTGGCATGGGTGTTTTAATTTGACTCAATGAAAACCACGATGTAATTTTAGGGCATTTCCCACGAGAATTTAAAATAAAATCGGATGTTAATTCAACTGCTGTATCAAATGATTTACGCGTGCGAAGCCGCGGGTAAACGCTAGTAGTATACTATTTTATTTACCCAGGAAACTACTCAATTGCTAATCCAACAGGACTCGCTACACAATCACTACACAAACACGCATTCAATGAAGTTTATCAATATCATTAAATAAAAACAAAATACATCTTACCTCGCTGAGTTGATCGTTTCATGACGACGTCAGTGTCTGTGGTGGTGGCCGAAGGGGGTCCACGTCTAGTGGCTCGGCCTCCGGCAGCGAGGACGACTCGGGCTCAGCGTTTGGGGGTATCTGTGAGAAGCATCATCATAAAACATAGATACTTAACATACATACAGTGTAGTGAATAATCCTTTCCCGTCATTTTTTTTCGGAATCTTTCGGATTTGCCATGCAGTCAGCTCAGTATCTTCATATAATAGACAGCGTAGGGAAATGTCGAATCGAGGATTTATCGATAATAATCGATATAGAGTAGTTAACACTTAAGTTACGATTTTTATCTGATTTTTTATACTACATTCTCTCGCGCATTGTCGCGCGAGCAGAGCGGTGGCGCGTAGTGTGCGTGTTGCGGCAACCGCCGAGTCGCGTTGCTCCTAAGAAGAAGGGCTACGAATAGCCCGAAACATGTCGAGCTAAACTCGGTTTAAGACGTGAGTTATCCGTTACAATATAACATTTAATACTACATTCTCTATTTAATTTGATTGTGGAGGTTATACTGTCTCAGTGTGATATGCTCAAACAAACTCGAGGTTTGGCATTGTCACTAATACATAAAGTGCCCTATTTATTTAATACAAAGTGTCACCTTTAATACAATAATTCATAGACAAGTCGGCAGCATTGGAAGTAGTGGTGTGTTCCGAATAGGGCATATTAGGCAAAGCTCTGCGCAGGGGCGACACTAGCACAAACCGTAAACAAACCGCCATGACAACGTCAGTTCTCTTTATATTTTGTCGCCATGACGGACCAGACTTATAGAAATCATGACATATATGAGTAACAAAATAAATGATATTTACATTCGATACTCAAAAAACATATGGTATGTGCTAGTGCTGCACTCTGACGGGAATAAAATTGCACTAATATTCCCTATTTCACGGTGGAACGGATTATTTAATAATGCTTTTTGTCCAAAGCAAATATGAAATAACAAAAAAAATTAAGCCATTTCTTGATTCATGCGTTGCTTTGTTTTTCAATAAATTACATTTTACCTTAGTACTTCGCTGCCAAAGCAGCACCAATGTCCTTCGTAGCAGAGTAGCAAAGTAACAGTCTGCAGGCCAAAAAACTGAACCACCACTTTACCACCCCAAGCTCATTTCTCCATTCTGCTGCTGCTCCTCATTCTTCTCATCATCAACGATGATCGTATCCTGGTCATCCTTTTCCTCCTTCTTCATGTCTTCTATAAAACTGGCCGTTTCGAGGACGCTGTCATTCGCTACGCTATCATTTTTATCCTGGCCGCTCTCCATGCTTTGGTCTTCATTTTTCTCAACATTTTCATCAAGTACTTTCAAACCTAGCATCGGGACTGGTAAACTTGACACTGGGATTTCGTTTGGCAGAGCGATGTTAGCCGCCATCGGTATAATGGGGTTCTGTATTGATTCGTTGAGAATAACTTTTGTGGGTGACACCAGAGAGTTCATGACCGGATTCGATACTGAATTGTAGTTTTCTGCAGGTGATATCTGAAAAATTAATGGGTATACAATATGTTACAAAATAACCCTTATAAAATATATGTAGTAAATTATAAAAGCGAAAAATATTGTCAAACTTACAATTAGTAAGCTGTCATGTCATACACCCGCAGTTAGCATAGATTATTTAGCAGAGGGGTAATACCTGTTTTAAGATTCTTTGTCGTTCCGCAGATATTAGGTAAAAATGTATAAAAACATTCTGTGTAGTTTACTCTTTAATTTTAGTGAAATAGGGTTTGCATATTCAATGAAAAATCAAATGATTTTTTTTTGGCGGTAAATCTTACAGTGATACTATGGTTTTCAAATATTGTAAATAGATCATCATGACGGATAATTTAACTCCCTTTCCGCTTTACGAGTATTTTTGAACACCGAGTATTTGAGTTATATTATATTACGTAAGGAAAGAAACAGAAAGTGGAATTTATAAATATGTGTAACTTCTTCTGTGGTTTGACGTCAAGTTACTTTTGAAATATAAAAATTCGTTTCAACTATATTTTTTTAAACAATAAATATTTTTTTACTTTTTTATATATTCTTTTAACAAAATGTAAGCGCAAGGGAACTCGCCCACGGGACCGGTTTTTAAAATCACATTACTCGAAATTACCATTTGAAATTTGTAAAAAAATTAGCTGATTTTGAAAATCGTGTTATTTGTGTTCTCACTGGTGCCATCTATTGGAAAATCGAAGGAAAGAAAAATAGCCAGTTGAATAGCCAGTATTAGGGTGATACCATTTGCTTGTACTAGGTGGTGTCTCTGTTATATATGTACTCTGTGGTGATAGTTACCGCGCTGTGCGAACAGTCGGCCAGCAGCTGCTGCGCGCTGACGGTGGGGATGGCGGCCGCCGCCGTCGTGGTCGTCGTGGTGGTCGCCGTCAGCAGAGACATGCACGTGTTCACGGACGGCATGATCGGGATGATCGGGACCGGCGGGACTGTGAAGCAAACTTATTGCTTGTGTTAGTTTAAATCAGGGCTCTTCAAACTTTTTGGCTGTAAATTCGTGCGGGCCAAGACTGGCTGGTCATGGGGGTAATACATTAGTTAAGTAGACTTACTCTTCAGGGGGTACCTAGATACGAGTAACGCATGAGGAACGCACTTGGTGTTGCTTATGTTCATGAGTGGCTATCTATGACTTTGATTATGTCAGTCAGTCAGTGGTGGGTCTTATAAAACTAATTACTAGTTACTTGTAGCTTTATAAAATCGGACAATATCGCGGGCCAGACAATGGGCTCTCCCGCTTTCTTTTCAATTTTCAAAATTCGTCAGTTTATTCCGGCTTGATTACCAAACTAATCATTAAAAAAGTGTGTCTTTTTATTTGAAACAAAAACTAAAAGGATTTCGTAATACCTGTGACGGGCGGTTGCGGCTTTATAACCGGTCCCTGGGCGGTCTTGGGTATTGAGAATTCCGGAAGCCATTCCTTTATAGCTAGCCTGAAAAAGGTATGAAGAATTATCAAATACATATATTTAAATACTAGCTGTTGCCCATGACTCCGTCCGCGTAGAATTTTTGCTATCGATATCCCAGGGGAACTATGCATTTTTGAAGGATAAAAACTATCCTAATGTCCTTCCCCGGGACTCAAACTATCTGTATACCGAATTTCATTTTAATCAGTTCAGCCGCTATTGGGTGATTGAGTAACATCTTCACAAACTTTCACATTTAAGATATTAGTAGGATAAAATATATGAATATTTTCATATATTTTATCGTTTCAAATAAAATTTTTTCGTTTCAAATAATTTATTGAATCAGGCGTTACTTATAAGGTCGCGGGTGAGCAAAGAAGTTCTTTTAGTTCATTCATTCGTTTCTTAAAACGCAACACTTATTGACTGTGAATTATAATTTGAAAAGCTGTTTTCTCCAAATTTTGGAACTTTGGAACATTGAGACATTTTACTGGGTCAATAAACTTTAACTGTTGTTATTCTGTCTCGTGACTCAGGGGACAACGGTGATACAGTTGCTTAGAAATATGTCTGCAATATATCCAACTAGCATGCTTCGAGTCATGAAGGAATTACCTTAGCCATACGCCCTGCGCGCCACAGTGGCGCGTAACTAACTACTCAAGATTTACCAATGTATGTTACTAAAGTCACCACCAATCACCTTTCACCTTTTAACATTGGGTACTTAACCAACAATTACCCAAAAAAAGTCGTAGGTATCGCAACTGGTTAAAACTGTCAAAACTCAACTTTTTTTACCCCATAAAATCATACTTCTAATTAGTGACTCAGGAGACATTACCAATTTAAGAAGCCTTACTAAAAAGTTAGTTGACGATGTTATATAGTAACTGTGTCGTATTTTAAGGAATCATTAGTTTAATTAATTGTTCGTGTTGCTTACACCCGGTATGACTAAATTAATCTTTAAGTTTAGGTTTCTATTGTTCTCCCGCGCTGACGAAGTCAAAGACAAAACAAACCTTATTATAGAACGTTACCTTAAAGCTTGTCTTGGATGGTAGACATGTTTGCCAAGAGCGAGAGGCACCTCGTCCTCGCAAACGCCTTGCTCGCTCTCGCTCTCCAGCCGAATGTCCCAGGACACTGCTTCCACTGCGCAACATTAATAAGTATGCTGAATGATGAAAATTGCTCATCAGCTTTTTAATTAGCACAGAATAGATCGTCAAATCATCAGCAGATGGCGTAGTAAAGATTTTAATTATTACTAATATCATCAATCATATCAGCCGAAAGACGTCCACCGCTGGACAAAGGCTTTCTCCAAAGACTTCCACAACGATCAGTCCTGCGCTGCCCGCATCCAACTGCTTCCTGTGACCTTCACCAGATCGTCGGTCCATCGTATGAGTGGTTTACCGACATTTCCATGACCTGTTTTAGGTCCCCACCCCACTCAATTACTAATTTTCCCCAGCCGTCATATAAGGCCCACCCATCGCCATTTATTTTCGGCTACTACTCTAGCTGTGTCCGTCTCTGGATTTCTTCTTACAATACAATACAAAGACTCTTTATTTTACACCAGACATAGTAAGCGATAGAGAAAACAGATACACAGAGAAAAAATTACAAGGTGAGCAATAGGCGGCCTTATCGCTTAAGAGCGATCTCTTCCAGGCAACCTTCTTCTGGCCTTTCTTTCTTTAAATACCGTGCATCGCTCGTTCCCTAGCTCTCTGTGCGACTTGCAACATTATGGATATGTTGCTGTGCTGTGCGTAAGTAAGCTTTCTTAGCTCGAGCCGAAAATACCACGTTCTCAAAATACCTTCCATCCATCCCAGCCTATATACGTCCCAATGCTGGACACAGGCCTCCTCTCAGAAGAAGCGGGCTTGGGCCATAGTTACCACGCGGGCCCAGTGCGGATTGGGAACTTCACACGCACCATTGAATTTTCATATTAAAACATTGCTTATTTATATCCACCTATCATCTACCTATCTATCTGTTTAGATTTGTTGTGTATGTGTTAGTTTTATGTATTCTTGATACAGCTCTAATCTACTGTAAATTGCACCACCTGCTAAAATGTATTCCTTATTTCTGTCCATTGTAAAGGTTGCCTGGACGAGATCGCTCTGAAGCGATAAGGCCGCCTATTGCTTACCTTAGAAAATCTCTATGTATATACTTGTGTTCTCTGTACTGTTTACTGTATTGGTGTGCAATAAAGAGTTATTGTATTGTATTGTATTGTATTTATTACATTGTCATTATACCATATGTCCAAAATAAGATATTCCACCAAAAATTTAGTAATCTTCGATTTTTTAATGTGGTGCAACGAGATTTCTCGCGACAAACGCGTGTGAAACTATATTTTCCCCTACATCACCAAATGGATACCATGTTTTTATGCAAATAAATGATTATGATTAAACTACTTACTAGTCGCCAGTGTTCGTTACTTACTGTGCGTCGGCGCATCGAGGCTGCAACTCGCCCAGTGCGCGAGCGTTCTTATGGCGATCATGTTCGCATTATACTCGCAGTTGGGATTGGTTAGCACGCCGCGCAGCAGAGGGATGAGCTCCGGGGAACGGCCGCAGTATGGACCTGGAATAGCACACAAAATGAAAACATTACAATGTTTTGAACTAAAGTGATTTTAGTGGTGACCTGTCGTTTTGCCGTGTTTCATTACGCAGATTTTCGTTTCGCAGACAACTGTTGGCAGATTTTTCTTTTGGCCGAGCAACGTTTGGTATAATTTCGTTACGCCTATTATTCGTTTCGCCGAGTAGTCGGTAGCAAGAATAGCGATAAGCAGATTTACGTTTAGTAGATTGTTTGTTTCGTAATTGTTTCAGTTAACCGAACAACTGTTCGTCGAGACACGATAAGCAGAGTTATCACATGGCATTCATATTGTTAAGTAGATTTAATATTCAGTCGATTTTTGTTTCGTAATCTGCGTAGATAAAATCGCCCAATTTTACTGAGTTGACTATATAAATATACTAGCTTTATCAAAATGAAGTTAGGTGCGACGACGAGCGTTAGCGAGGAGGAGTGTTAGGTAGAATTGCGACCAACAACGCACGAGCCGAGCGAGCGAAGCGAGCGTGCCGCGGTAGCGGCCGGCGAAGTGCCAGAACCGAACTGCTAGCATCGCGACTTGGTTTGTTTAAACTCCAATGTAAAATAAATACAAATGATGGTCAAAAATACGTTTATTACTTGCGTTATACGTTTGAAACTTGTGAGGGTACATAAAAAAATCATAAAGAATGCGCGGTCAGCACGGCGTGTAAAAATGCCAATAAGGCCATAGTGTAATCCACACATATTCACGGTATTGAATGTCAGTCCCCATGCGAAACGAAAAGATGCGAAAAGTTGATATGCGCACTGAATAATAGTTCAACCGTTACAAAAGCGAAAGGTTGTTCGACCAAATGTGCAAAATGTGTAGTGATTAATAGGCTAAACGAATTTCTGTAAATAGTTGTACGGCTTACTGACTCATATGCCAAGTAAATAGTCTGCTAAAGGTTGAGTTACGAAACGTTAGTCTGCGAAACAATACATCTGCGTACAAATTCATCGGCGTACCGTTACTCGGCGAAACGTTGTCTGCCAATCAATAATCTGCCTAAAATAGTCGGCGAATCATTAGGTAACCGATTTTAGTGACACCCGGGACTTATCACAGTTATCACGCTAACAAAACGAGTAAAAATTACCTCGACGTTTCAACTTCATTGCAGTGGCCGCGGCCGTGGTTACGAGTAGACTGAAGTGTAGGGTATAGGTAGTGCCACGAGAGTTGAAGTGAATGATTTACACACACAGCTACATGAAGAACTAGTTGCATAAAACGAGAATGAAAGAAATGAATGAGTAAATGTCAAAAATTACATGACATGTTCCCGTGTGCGTGACCTCAACTCTGGTGGCGTTTCCTATATCACGTTTGCTTAGCAGCGCGAGTCTTTCGAACTACCCGCACGTGATTCCGATTAGTTTCGGCACTCGCATCGCGAACTACCCGCACTTCGGAAGCGGGATAGTCTCGCTCTACCATGATCAAGGGCTAGCCGGCGCTAAGACATAATGATGATGATGACATACCCAAGAATATCCGTTTCTGGTCGTAGTCGTTGGCGTGCAGGTTGTCCCATATGACGGGCGCGCGGCGCAGCACGGCCGTGATCTCTTCGATACACTCCGTCGTCAACACCTTCGATATAACCTTGGGACCTGCAAACCAACATAAACATGCTAGGGATGAACTAAAACAATGAGGGCTATCGCGTATGAATTCGCCGCTAGAGGCGCTAGTGTAGCGTGAGGTCTCCGAAATGTCAAATCTCATAGTTTTTGGGTGAGCTATGCGGGTTTATTTATAATTAGAATAATTTTGTGAACATTTTGCATTACCTTAAATTAATTATGGCAATTATGCGTTACGGGGCAATGAATGTCTGTGTTTTGAGACAGTTTTGTCTTTTGGAAACTTTTGTCCTCCCTTTTTTTCCGAACAAAACGGGACTACGCAACACTGTGGTTGCTCGATATTTTTATGGTACGGTTTTAAGGTGTATTAAATATGTAATTAACCTAAAATTTGTTTTCACGCCCGTAATAACACTTTGAAAGCCACACTTAAATAAAAACCTTACGCAACAGTGACGCCAACTAGAAAGACAAAAAACGATAGCCCTCATTACTTTGCCCACCCGCGACCTTACGTCTGAGCAAGAAATCTGCACATTTCTGGTGGAACCGCAGACTAAAAAGGCAAATCTCAACAGTAAATAATAACCTTATTGTTTGCCGTTTTTTAAATTTGGAATTGAGCGCGAGTCTAATTCGAACTTGCCGATATTTTATATCTTTGACAGTTTCAGAGGTCATCATTTCAACCCCTCTCGATCTAATTCAAATTCAAATTCAAAAACATTTAATTCAGACCATGTCCATAAGTGTTAGTTTACAGTACCTTATTTTATATTAGTTAACTCTAGATTTACATTATGTTATATACAGAGCCTCTGGATTCCATATGTACTGAATCCCAACACCATACGCACGAGGCCGTTGGCGCTGTCACGCACCCGGCGCATGAAGGACGCTGTTCTGTTTCGTATTATTGACCTAAAACAGTCGGTACGCGCCTCTGCGAGCATACCAGTTCGTAATTCTTGCTGGTCGGAACAAAATATCCATCAATTGACAGTGGAATTTTCTCATCGTAAAACTATTTATGCCGTTACAAGCAATCATGACTCAGTGGAAAACGCGTGGTGATAACTGAGGTCATTAACATCCCAGTGTTTATGAAAGGTATTATAATAGGTCGGTTGTCTGTTTCCGATCTGTCTGATTGTGTGATTAAACATTGTCAAACCAATACATCAACAAAATTGAACCTTGAAATAATGTTCATAAAGTTCACTCAGAAAAAATACCGCCTTAGAGTTAGTAGCAAATAATAAAATAACCTTTTGGTTGCCTGCCAGCTTTACGTCAGCTTTACTTAAGTACAAACAGGCATAATTAATATATCCTCATGAGTTATTTAATTAATTTCTTTAAACAATAGCTTATTTTATTCTTCTTTAAGCAATATAAAGTTGCCTTGTCAAAAATATGTCATAACCATGGTTGCCAAGATGTTAGAGTTTAGATGTAATATTTAAATCTAAAAGGACCGTATTTAGGCAGGCAACCCATTTGCAATTTAAAAATAAATTTTATCTAACGTTTAAATTTTATAATTATCAAATAACAGATGAGGGTACCTAATTATTTCTATCAGCAGAACTTAGACTATGTAACCTGTCCACATGATGTCGATCTGCTGCGAAAGCTTGGTCCCCAAAGTGTTGAGGTACTCGGAGCTGTTGACTGTGGGCACGGCGCGCGTCGAGCAGTACTGCGTCGGACACAGCAGGAAGCGCGGGCAGCCCAGGTGCTGGTGGATCTCGTTGGTCACTGATACCTGCAAATATATTTAAGGCTATACAAGGCAGAAGCGGTGATCTCGCGTGGAGACCGCGGATCCACAAGCGTGGCGTGGGACGCCTTCAGACTAGGTGGAGCGATGATCTTCGCAAGGTGGCTGGCAAGACTGGATGAGAGTGGCCGTGGATCGTGCTCAGTGGCGTGCAATTGTAGACACCTATGTGCAGCAGTGGACTAAGATAGGCTAATGATAAAGGCCAAAGTGAAGAAAAAAATAAGAAAAAAAAATGCTTTTATTCACTGATCTCCTTGACAGAGTGGTTCTGGTCGTCTGATGATTGTCAGTAGTAAAACTTCGTGACAACATGCAAATCCACCAAAAGTTAGAGATTTGTGACAGTTACAAGCCAACTCCTTCATGGCTCATCTCCTAAGCACACTAGTAGTATACATAGCAAACATTTTCTAAGCAACTGTATCACTGTTGTCCCCTGAGTCACGAGACAGAACACAATGTTTAAAATTTGATTCACATATTTGCATGTATTTTTTAATTAGTTGAAGTATGTAGCTGATAATTTTCATGTCTTTACTATTCCATCCTTCTTATTTTTGTAAGTAAAAATTAGTTTTATTTTAAAGTAAAATGTAACTTACTTGAGCATGAGCAAAACTCTGGAAGATTTGCTTGTCAGCCTCACTCATCTCCGGTTCAATGTCATCGAAGAGCAGAGCGAAACATGTGCAGCCAAACTGTGACACCTGCAAACATACAACGATTTATGTAGACGCTGATGGGTACATAATAATGTGCTAAAGCGGAAGAATAATAAAGTCTGTAATTAATTCATAACATCCATTAATTCAAAATTTGCTAGTCAGGTCAATCAATTTTTTATGTTATTCTTTCTGTCCTGTAACTCAAGAGACATAGTCATCAGTGATACACTTTGTTAGAAAAATGTTTGCAGCATTAGGAGATGACCCATGAAATAATGAGGGCTATCGCGTATGAATTCGCCGCTAGAGGCGCTAGTGTAGCGTGAGGTCTCCGAAATGTCAAATAATTAGAATAATTTTGTGAATATTTTGCATTACCTGAAATTAATTATGGCAATTACCTATGCAATAACGGGCAATGAATGTCTGTGTTTTGAGACAACGAAATGGGACTATGCAAGACTGTGGTTGCTCAATATTTTTATGGTACGGTTATAAGATGTATTAAATATGGTTTTAATCTAAACTTTGTTTTCATGCCCGTAATAACAGACTTTGAAAGCCACACTTAAAAATCTCACGCAACAGTGGCGCCATCTAGTAAGACAAAAAACGATAGCCCTTGTTGCCTTAAAACTGTCACAACTAACTTTAAATGGATTTGTAACCCATAAAATCATACTTTCAATTGGTAACTCAGGAGACATTACCATGGCATTAAGCTACACTAAAAAGTGGATTGACCTGGTTACGGTTTAAGACGTGAGTTATCCGTTACAATATCATTTTTGTTGTCTGTTGCTTGATTTTACACTAAAATAAAAAGTATACATAATAAAGTTACCTGTTCAAGCTTCCTTTTCAAAGTTGTGATCTCTTTCTGACTGCTGTAAGTGATATCGAGTCCAGGAGACAGTGCGTAGCAGAACGTTATGCCTTGAGCGCGGGCAGCCGAGATGAGGGACGTCAGGTGCTCTGCCTCCTCCACTGTGTAGAGCTCTCGCCAATACGCCCGGTGCTTGTAGTCGTCTTTTGGTGCGTACACATACATGTCCAACCCCCATTTTTTAAGTCTGTAATTGAATAATAATTTAAATCATCATAATCCCCACCTATCTATCTAACTTTACACACCCCATTGAACTGTTTGTTCTCCTTCACCATATAACTTTTGGTAAATTTCCAATGTAATTTTGCACATGAATTTCTGAATTTTGAAAAACACGAAATGCTAGCCTGTGGTTGAATCCACTTGTCAATGAAATGAGTGGACCTTAACTTTCCAACATTATTTGTCAGAGTGGAAGGGTTTTAATGTTTCAACAATAGTCAAGGTAAATAGTAAGATAGCCACAGAATTCTCTTTAAAACTTAAATGGCACAGGCCTATGACTTTATTTGACCATTGTATTTGCTATTAAATTTGTTTTGATAAGGATTAAATACAAACAAGTTGTTTGTTTTATAATCTCCATAATTGTTGTTAAACACCCAAATATATAAAAGTAAACATTACCCAAAATCAATAAACATGTTGAGTGAATGTCTGGAACCATAATACACATAAAACCCAGTACTTACTTCTGAAATAGATCCTTTCTCTGCTCAGTGGTCCACGGGCGACCGTAGAAGCCTGCGAATAGTCATGCACAGGTCATTCACACCGATCTTATATTCCAAACATAGGTATAAAACTATGCATAGCCCATACAAAGGCTTTCTCCGTTATTTTAACTAGTTTTACCTTCAACAACACCGCAGATGAAGTCCTTCCGTCCAGCACTTGCTTCGTCCGGCGAACTTTCAGTCATTTCTGCCACGAAATTGCAGATTCTACTTGCAAAATAAAGATCGTTACCGAGAAATGTTTAGACACGCGTGTCCGCGAATAACTGCGTCGCAACGTATCGTGACTCAGAGGCCACAGTAATATTACTAACTTTATAAGGAATCTCACGATATTGATGCACCGGCTGGCCAATATCAGGCGTAAATCATTGGAATACTTTGTCCCATAAATGGAAATAATGAACGGGAACTAAGAATATTTAGTGTCAAACTCGAAAAGATATTTTATCATACACACTGGCAACCCTGACATAAATGGCCACACACAGTTGGTATTAGATTGAACAAAACGTGAAACCAAATTTTACAGTAAAAGAAGGCATTTTAATTAAATTATACAATATAGCCCTTGTCAACATCTCATTCTTGAAATTAAGGACTTCGTAAAATTTTACTCATCAGATCACACCGTAAAATACCTCTTTCGTTTTTAATTATTTAGCTGCATTCAAAATAATTTGTATATATTTATTTACATTACTACTTACATTTTTACTTCGTTTATACGGTAAAAAAGATGTTGCACTATTAAAATTGAGGTTTAAAAATTACTACTTTGATGTCTATTAGCAATTTAAATTTAAACAGTGTTTTCAAAATTGGAAAAAAGTCGTTCAAGGAAAGCCGGTCATTTGGAATAGTTCAGCTATTTGTCAAGAGATGTCGCCACACATCAAACTTAATAAAATACGTTTTCACAGCTTTTTCACAGGGATGAGATCACATTTTTTTTAGCGTTTAGGTAACGTATTACACAGCACAGTGATGAATAGTAATGATAATTTCATATGTTGGTGAATAAAATAAACAAAAACGCACAAGTAAAACACAAAATTATTTAACATTTCATTTAATCGATTCGCCTAATTTACATATTTTTAGCTTACACATAATTGATCTCCTACATATTCATTCAATCAATACATAATGTTGATATTTATTACGGGTTGTTGACCATGATACCTTGAACGAGTTCCCGATATTTCAACGCAGCATGCATCATGCTCGATCACGGGTAGACTGAGGAATTTGCGGGTAGATGTTAATGTTGCAGACCGTGTTTGGTCTACACTAGTCATTCCTAAAGTGGGCGATAACGCCCCCTTGTGGGCGCTGGAGGCCTAGAGAGGGGCGGTAAGGGGTTGTAAAGTTGCATTATTGTTGCTCTCTCAGGTAATATGTTATTGAGGTTTTAAGGTGAAAAAAATCGGGGCGCTACAAAATAACTGATTTTCAAAGTGGGCGTTTGACGAAATAAGTTTGGGAACCTCTGGTCTACACTCATTTTTGCGCGTCGACACGTGCACTCTCACTATTTGGACGTTCATAACACTACATCCCGTAACAAACATATTTTAATGTAAATAACCGTGAATCATTAAAAATTGTAAATACATAAAGTTATCACTTAAATTTAGCATTTAGCAGTATAAAACTGTTGACTAAAACTAATTAATTTAATGACTAGAAAATAATACAGGACGATTAAACTGGGCACATATTATTTACAATTATTTCTTACAATCATATTTACAGTAAACTCGCCTAGCCTAGTTGAGTATTTTTAATTTGTAAGTTTTACTTAGGTACCTAATTACACTATGTATAGTAACCTAATTTTATTCCTAGGCCACCATAGAACCGTGTCGTAATGACATTATATTATACGTCGTTTGATTAACAGTACCTGGGCGACCGAGCTTTGCTCGGGCTAAAACTCGATAATAAGCGTTTTCCTAGAGATAGGACCAAGCTACGATTTGTCGTCCCCGAAAAACTCCCCCATACCAAATTTCATTGCGTTGGAGCCGTTTCCGTGATTCTGAGTATAACAACATACAAGAATTGCTCGTTTAAAGGTATTAGATTGACAAATACAATCATTTACTATGCTAAGGTTCCATGGTGGCCCAGGAATCAAGTTAGTTGACTGTACCTACTTATTCTTAATTCAGCATTATGCAAAATGTTCCAGCCTAGCTCTAGTTCTCGATAAGATACAAGCTATAGCCTGTATATTTCTGACGTTATCGAGATATTCAAAGGTGATCAATGGGTCTACATGGACTGTCGCGGGAGTCAGGGCCGAATATAAAGGAGGGCGTGCGGGGATATAGCCCCGATACCTCCACAATCAAATTTGAAAAAAATCTATTCGAAAATTCAGTAACTTTTCCATTTTGCAAAAAAAATTTCGCCAGGCCTCCACTTTTTTTTTTAAATATTGGACTTGGGCTTTTAGTGTTGCCCTTAGACGTAATCAAGTTAGGAGGCCTCCACTCTTTCATTGTCTCAAGGCCTCCTGACTTCCAATCCAGTCCTGAACGATTGCCATATTTGCCACCGCCTACACGTCTGCTTCTGCATTCACTCGTTGCCCGCTAAGAAAGTTTTACCCCTTTTCGGGGTAATTTACCCCATCGGAAACTGATTTAAAAGTACACGGCAGAAACGCCGCGTCGCTGCAAGTGTCAGCCGAGCATCCCGCCGGACATGTTGCCGTGGACGCGCATGTGTCGGTTCAGGTTGCCGGATTGTGAAAACCTGGGAACAAAGTCATAGAGTTATGATTGATTTTTGGAGTCTTTCTGTATTTTTTTTATCAACTCCAAATTTGTTACTTTTACGGGTATCCCGTGAAACCATATCGTAAATACAAACTGAGACATGGATGCACAGAAAAACCAGAAAAAGAGACACGAATTTTTCCTATGCATACATAATAATAATAATAATAATAATAATAAACATCTTTATTGCCACAAACTTAACCTAGACATTACAATTAATTTGCGGTTAGAAACAATGTGTAGTAAGGGCAATGGGTCCCAATCTCAGCATGTGCTGAGTTTATGTTACCCAGCGCTGGTTTTCAGACTGGTCCCTTCGAAGAGGGCCGGCCGCAGTAATTATTACAATACAATTATTCAACTTAATTAAAAACTACTTAGACTGCAACCAAGCAACATTGGCTGGCAGTAAATATGAAAAAACAGAAAAAAGGAAAAAAAAAAAAAACAAATGTTGCTTGGTATCAAATAAATATAAATTTTAGCGTGCGTGCGTGCGTGCGTGCGTGTGTGTGTGTGTGTGTGTATGCATGCATGGGTGTATTTTTCTTATTATACTATTATTATTATTATTTTGACATTCATAAGTGTTTGCAATAGCCTAGATTGAAAAGAGATATTTTGACTTTGAGTTGTGAATGCGTGAGAGACAGTGTTGATCTACTACTAAATAGCACTGTAGCTTTCCCCATGTGTCTATGCTATCATTTGTGGTTTCGGGGTTACAGTTGAGTTTGTTTGTTTATAAGGTGTAATCTTAGTGACTTTTTGAACTTCGGTAATGACATGGGCTCACGTAAGGGTGGGGGTAGGTCATTCCATATCTTTGCCGCTGCATATTTAAAACCCCCTCTGAAGAATTTGGTTCTATGTTTAGGAATAGCCAGTTTCGTGCTTTTGCGTAAGGTTTTGTTCCACCTCGTGTCTTCGACCCATTTCAATTTCTCAAATAAATAATAAGGTTTCTGGTACTCGATCACCTTTCTCACTGTGTATGCCAGATGAAGCTGTCTTCTGCTTTCCATATTTAAGATTTTCCTTTCGTTAAGGAAGGGTGTAATGTGGGCACGCTTAGGTATTTCGTAGCAAAAACGTACGCAGGCATTTTGCACGCGTTGTATACACTTTTTCGTTTTCGCCAACAGCCGCGGTCCGTATACTAAATCCCCATAGTTTAGTTGAGACAGAACTAACGATTCAACGAGAATCTCGCGAATTTTTTCAGAGAGGTACTTTCGAATGTTGTGTAGTACTTTAAGCCTGTAGAAAGCATTTCTTATTTTGATCTGAATATATTCTTCGTAGCGTAGTTCTCCGTCCATGATCAATCCGAGATTTTTCGCATGCTCCACTTGCACTATTGGTTCTGATCCAATATAGACTTTGGGCTCTTTTTGTATTATTTTCTGACGTTGCCATTTATTACCAAGTATAAGAAATTGTGACTTGGTCGGGTTTAGGACCAGATTATTGTCCGAAGACCACTTTGCGATCCTATTCAAGTCTTCATTTATTTTACATGTTGATTCGTTCAAGTCATGCGGTAGGAAAGAATAGTGCAATTGGGTGTCATCAGCATATAAATGTACTTTACAGTAATTTATATGTTTAACGAGGTCTGCTGTGTATAAAATAAAGATGAGGGGACTTAAAATAGAACCTTGCGGCGTTCCACGACTGATATTCTGCATGTCAGATTTTACTAATGTGCCATCTTGTGTTTGTATTTCCACATACTGTTTTCTATTTGTTAGAAACGATTGAAACCATTTACGCGTCCTTCTGGAAATACCATAATATGTCATTTTTGCCAATAATAATGTGGGATTGAGACAATCGAAAGCACGGCTAAAATCCAATAAAACAAGAATGGTTCCCATTCCGCAGTCTGAAGACATTATTATCTCGTCTGTGACTTCTGCTAGGGCGGTTGCAGTGCCGTGCTTTCCACGGAACCCAGATTGTGTTCGTGGCAGTAGATTGTTACTCTCTAGGAACTTTGTAAGTTGTTCACTTACAACCCTTTCTAATACCTTTGATAGTACAGGTAGAATACTAATTGGCCTTAGGTCTTTGTAGAACTCGGTCTTACTAGATTTAGGTATAGGTTTAACTCTAGCTATTTTCCATACCTCGGGAAAAGTGTCTTGGGCGATCGACGTATTAATAATGTCCGTGATTACTGGGAGAGTTACATCAAGCGTCAACCGGATCATCTCTATTGTGATGTTATCGTAGCCACTGGCGTTAGTTTGTATTGATGCAATAATCTTGTTAATTTGACTTTCCGTGTATGGTTCTATGTCGAAAGATTGATCGCAGGGTGTTTCCTTTTCGAAAAAATCTTGAACTTCACGATTCGTATGAGAGTTCCCCGGTATCGACAGAAAAGATCGATTTATATTATCTGGGTCACAGAGATGTGGTGGTATTGTGGGTTTATCTGTATCACCTAAACATGATGAGCTCTTTAGATGCTTCCACATTTGATTTGGGCGGGATTTGTTTTTATTGACGTAGAAGTTGAAATAGGCTTCTTTTTCACGTTCCAAGGCTGCTGTTGTGTAGTTCCTGAGGGTCTTATAGTATTTTCGAGCTGATTCATTGTTCGTTTTGTTAGCTTTTTTCAATGCTTCATCCCGCAAACTCATCATCGTTTTAATAGTGTCCGTGACCCACGGGTAAGATTTACCATTAATGCGTATCCTGCGCACCGGGGCGTGTGTATCAAATATGTCACAGAGCAGCTGATTGAATGTGTCCACTTTATTGTCAAGGTCTGTGATTTTTTTAATTTCCTCCCACGGTGCACGCCTGAGGTCCTCATTAAATTTTTCTATATCAATCTGTCTTAGAAGGCGTTTGTACACATATTGTGGTGTTTGTTTGGGCTTCGCCATTACCAGTTCGGCAAGTACCATCGCGTGATCGCTGAGCTTTGGATTGTGATGTACGTGTATTTTTCTACACACATTAGGGCTGTCAGTGATCACTAAGTCCAATAATGAAGAATTATCTTTCGCAATTCTGGTGGGCTCCTTAACTAGTTGTTCCAAACTCCGTTGTGTTAAAAATGTTTTTAATTGTATTGAGTTAGGTTTATTTTCTAAATTAAGATTAATGTTGAAATCCGTGAGTAATATAACACTTTGATATGATGTAAGCCTGTCCAAGGAGTCGCTAAGCGCGTCGATGGCGGTACCGACTGTTACCGACTCAGGTCTGTACGCTGTGCCTATCGCCAGACGTCCCACCCCCCGAACTTGCAGGTCTAGCCACATCTGTTCTAAAGAGGACGAGGGGTGTTGCAAGACTTGAGTCCTTAAATTGTTTCGTACATAAAACCCGACACCCCCACCCCTCGATCCGTCCTGTCGGGGTTTGCTTTTGAGGATATAACCTGGTATTTTCGGAATAAATGTCTCTTCACCCGGACGCAACCATGTTTCGTTCAACGCCAAGATATCTGGGTTGTAGCGATTCAAGGACGCGACAAACTCATCACGTCCGGTATTTAAGGATCGGATATTTAGTAACCCTACAGTTAAATAATATTTTTTCTGACGAGGCATTTTAGCTTAAAAATGAGGGTGATATTGAGGTATAGGTAGATATAGTGTAGTGTAGGTAACTACTAATTGCATTATTATTTTCGGTTATAGTTATACGTGAGTAGATCGGGTGCTTAAGTACATGATTATGAGACATATGTGCCGGGTTATATGACAATATATTTTTACAAGTTATAAATTCAGGCAATTTAGCGAAAATCCTAACAAAATCCAACTCAAAATGCACATCAAACACAAAAATTAACGCAGATACATATTTTTTCATACGAAAAATTAAACTATGGGTTACCCGTATACCTGTTAAATATTGTTTATTTGTCCTGAAAACAAAACTCGACCTTATTTGCACTTCTATATGGGTTAAGCTGACAATCACATCTCAGGTTGCTTATTTCTACTATGCTACTTGAGCAGCAGCACTAGCGACATCTATGTTGGTCGACAGACGTCACATTCTTTCGGAACCAACCGCTCACCCAGACAAGAGATGTCGCTACTAAGCAATCAAATTATGATTGATTTTTGGAGTTTTGTAAAGTCATAGTTTTTTTTTTGGGGTTTAGTCGCGTTAAAGGCCAAGACACTTAGCTCCTTGCATATGGTTACTCGTTATAGTTTTTTAAATTTTAAATGTGGTGCTTTATATGAAATAGGGTTGTGCAGTCGTCGTGAAAAATCCACTATGGACAAATAGGACCCAGACAGTGGCGGACTCTCAGCGGCTAAAAAGTGTTCAAGCTGGTCTTCAAAATCATCAAAATCACAAGTAGTTAGTTACGCGCCACTGTGTCGCGCGAGGCGTCAATTAATGAGGGTTTTCACAGAGGTGAAATGTCGCTAGATGGCGTTAGTGTGGTCCGTTTGACGTTTGCTCATGATTGATAAATAACTAAATGAGCCAATCGCAGGCAAACGTCAAACGGACCTCACGATACTAACGCCATCTAGCGATATTTCACCTCTGTGAAACCCTCATTAAGTAGGAGTAAAATTGGAACATAATAAAGGAAAAGTGATTTAATAACCTTGTTTTTCTTACCTTAGTAAGCACAGTTTACACTGATAGGGTTTCTCTCCCGAATGTATCCTGAGATGCTTCGTCAGCGTAGAACTGTCAGAGAACGCCTTTTTGCACGACCGGCATCTGTCAATAAAATAAAATAAATCAGACATGATCCATAGAGGTTGAATAATTTATTGAATCAGATCAGGCTTTACTTTGCGGAGGTCTATGGCAATGAAATATATAGTTATAAGTAATCACTTTGCTCACCGAAGTCGCGACTTTATGATTGTTATGTTATGTCTAAGCAACATGTGTGTTGCAGCTTTTTCGCCTGCACGCTGTAAGAACTCACACACATCACATCACACAAATCGAACTATCACCACCACCGTCAACAGAGCAACACAGCCGTTCATCATCTAACATCTGGTATCTAATATCTAGTAGCATGGTGAACGGTGTGTTGCTCTGATGATGAACCATGGTTGAGTTCGAAACGTGTAAGGCTAGTGGTGGTGGATAGTTGAGTTTTTATGATTTGTGTGTGTTCTTACAGTGGAAGTGGAGGAGATGCATGAACACACATTTGCTGCATAAACGTAGCATTCATAAAGCCGCGGGTGAGCAAAGTACTTAATTGTTTATAATTCATTGATATTATGGACCTCCGCAAAGTGACGCCTGGATTCAAAAAATGTCCTAGATCCTAACTAAAAACTAACTAATTTGGCTCAGGGACCCAAAGAGGGTCTTGGCCTCCGAAACGAGAGCACGCCATCTGTCCCGATCGTGCGCAGCCTCTTGCCAGTCGTCGACTTGGAGACGTCGCAGATCCGCCTGGACACTGTCCTCCCAGCGGTACCTGGGTCGCCAACCGGGCGGCGACCAGCCGGTCGTCCCACGTACGCTCTTTTGGCAGCCCGATCCTCTCCCATTCGTAGTAGGTGGCCGAACCAGCGAAGTCTGTGTGATTTTGTTACGGCGATGATGTTGGGTTCAGCCACCAGCTCCTGGATCTCTCTGTTTTTACGGATCCTCCACGTGCCGTCGTCTCTCTTGACAGGTCCAGATCTTACGCAAGACCTTCCTTTCCGCTACAAGGAGTTGATATTCCTCTTTTTGATCCTACAATACCAAATTTCATCCGAATCAGTTCAGGGGTTTAAAAAGTGAGGAGGTGACCGACGGACAAATAGACAATTACGTTCGCATATATGATATTAGTGAGGATAAGGATATAATGTATTAGATAAATTAACTTACTGGTACGGTCGTTCGCCTGAGTGTGTTCGCATGTGGGTGGTCACACTTGAGCTTTGGCTGAAGCGACGGTCACAAATCGGGCATCTATGAACAAAATGAATTTAAAAAAATCATCGCGATCTATATATACGGTCCACTACAGGGCATACAAAATATCATCATCCCACCCTCTATACGTCCCACTGCAGGGCACAGGCCTCCTCTCAGAATGAGAGGACTTGAGCAGTAGTTCCCACGCGGGCCCAGTGCGGATTGGGAACTTTACACACAACATTGAATTGCTTCGCAGGTTTGTGCAGGTTTCCTCACGATGTTTTCCTTCACCGTAAAGCTCGTGGCAAATTTCAAATGTACTTAAGTAATTCCGCACATGAATTTCGAAAAGCTGAGAAGTGCGAGCGGGAACCACTCGGCCACCACGGTTCCAAAAAATATATAAAAAAATATTTCACGTCTATACAAAACAAAAAAAAAACAAGTAGGACAATAAAATTGCACCATTGATAAGCGAAATATCGCTAGATGGCGTTAGTATTGTGACGTTCGTTCAAAGTAACAGCCTTGATACGATTGGCTCATTTCAAACGTAACACAATGTTAGAGTTCGAAAAAGTAACTGGGCCAGTCAACTTTTTTACCCACACTAATCAGTCCGCGACATTTTTCAAACAATTGCAGACTTTTGTAAGTAAAGATAAAGATAAAGATTGGCCCAGCTACATAATATAATCCTATAGCCTGTCACAGAAACCATCCTTACTCCCAAACTAAGCATGGGTACTCTCCAGGCTTGCCAAGTGTACGGTTTTCTACCGAAGCGTCCGGTATTTTAGCACTGTTCGGTGTTCGGTATAACAAAAATACCGAAGTATGGGTGGTTCGGCATTTTTTTCTGATAATTTTTTCTCCCTTATAAACGATTCAACAGTCAGATTTTACGCTCATTGTTTTCGAGCTATTTCGCGGATTGCGTTGCGGGTTTTTTTTTGCTCACTATACGGTATTTATTCGAAAAAGACCAGGCAACCCTGGCAGTAAGGACTTGTCAACAAAGACGTAGCGACATCTAGCGTTGAGTAGAAGATCATTTATTTATAAAGTTAGGGCTCTTGCACATAAACAATATACGATATCGCGTCGGATTAAGACGCGGCATGTTTCACGATGCGAACGTCGTGTCGTGGAAAATCACAGTGCAATCTTTCGTAAATTTCCACCGTCGGTACTGCAGCTTCGATGCAGGTTGACACTGCAGGAACGGTCCCCGCGCTACGCGATATTGTAGGTAGCGATGTTTATGTGTAAGAGGGTATACTGCCTTTTCGGCGAAATAGGTTTCGCCAAATTTCACTTAGCAACCAACCTTTCGCCAAAGTTTCATTTGTCTTTTCATTTCAACTTTACTTCGCATTTTTCTTATTTCGCAACATATTTTTTGTCAAATGTTGAATTTGCCTACTTTCATTATACGCTTATAACGCTTCTAATGCTTTTATGGAACACAGTAGGTGAGGTTAGGTTTGTTTTATGAAAGTTCCGAGAAAAATATAGTTTCAGAGAAAATCCAAAACTGCCAAATTAAACAGTTTGGGAAACGTGAGTTGGAAAAAGGCAGAGAACCAAACGTTGAGTTGGAACAATTCGCCTAAATAAAAATATGGGATAAATAGTTTGGGAGTTAATAATTTGCTAAATAATTTTCGCCAAAACATTAGCTAACTGTGTAAGAACTAGAGCCCTAACTTGATGAATTGTAATAAATAAATATTTATATCTCCCACCTGAAAGGCTTTTGCCCCGTGTGTGTCCTGACATGCGCGGTCAGGTTGGCAGCCTGCGAGAAGCTCTTATTGCAGTCTCCGCATCGGTAGGGGCGCTCCCCGGAGTGCGTCCGCAGATGCGTCTTGAGCGTGCTCGGGCGCGCGTACGTCTTGCCACAGATGCGGCAGAGGTTTGGTTTCTGCTCGTCGTCCTCGGAGCAGCCGCTGAGGGCGCCCACCTGTGACAAGGTTACAAAAATGTCTAAGGCTGCATTTCCATCAAAGAGGCGCGAAGACGTGTTGCGAAGGATGTGTTTTTCGTGAACCGATAGAAACTCTTCATTACCTTTCCTCGCACAGCACCTCTGGTGGAAAGACCTGAACGGAGCGAGGCGAGGTAAATTGAAGCGTTTCTATTGGTGCACGAAAAACACATTACTCGCAACATATCCTCGCACATCTGTAGTGGAAACGGAGCCTTACATGGAACAACTTAAGTAGGTATAGAAGTTACTGATGTGTCAAAGCAAAGGATCTCACAATTTTGTACGGTTGCCTAAGATATATAATCTTGTTAAAGTTTCCAGTTTCCGAGAAATTACCAACTTTTTGGAAACTTTCGGCAACTTGCATACCTATTCTTTACTCATTTACGTGTTTGCGAATATATGGATGAATTTTTTTTTAAAAATGAAACGTTTTTAAAAATCTTCTGTTTTGTTTGACCAGTTAGAAGGAAAGCTAAAGTTTTAACTGGAATAATTAAAAAAAATGTAGAGCTTCAATAATCATAAAGTTTGAACAAAACCTTTTCAAACAATACTTCTGCTGAAAATACCCTCGTGGCCTGAGTAAGGGTGCACTTCTATTAAGACAACGGGGACACAGAATCAACTTTAAGGATTTTTAACCCCCAACGCAAAAAGAGGGGTGTACTAAGTTAGATGTCAATGTCTGTCTGTCTATGTTTATGATATCGTAACTCTCAAACAAAGGGACCGATTTAGAAAGCGGTTTTTTCATTGAAAGCGTGTTTAATTGCAGTCAAAGCGGCGCACTAAATTAGTTCACAGCGCGGTTTTGTGAACAGTTCACTTTAGTTTGATGACGGCCGTGATAGGGGTTATGTCAAAGTAATATTGATGATTGATGCGTTTGTTCTAAACAGCCAGTCTAGTGTCGTGAGGTACAGTCACCAGCATTAATATCTGCCACAGCGGAGCGTGCTAAAATATCTGACACGTCCTTTCCGGCCCTAGAAATAGAGTCGTATTAAATATTTATGCACGCTTGTTGTGTCAGATATGTGCTAGTGACTGTACATAGATTTCGATGTTTGCAGTGGTTCTAAGGCCTAAGCTATGCTTCATTAAAATCAGGTCAGAAGTTTTTGAGATATTGAATTTGAACAATGTCATGGATTTTTCAACTTTTTACAAGCTTTTATTTAGGATGTTTCACCTATACCGTTATCTGTCTGTCTGTAGTCAAATCTTGCAAGTTAAATTTGACCAACTTTTAGTAGTCAGATCGACTTGAAATTTGGAATACTTATGTAAATTACGTGGCAACACAATAATCTGGTAGCATTATGGTAGTCTGGCCAGGATCGTCTCCGCAGGATGGAACTCTTCAAAGGTTAATGGCATCGACTTGAAATTTGGCATGCAAATGTAGTTTGGGTGACAATGCAAAAAATACTAAGTAAATAAACCAAACAATGTCAAACAAAATTAAAATAAGCATAAGTACGTCAAAATAAAAAAATAAATAAAGTCAACTTCCTCTACCCCTCTCTAGTCTCTTAATAGATTCTGCACGTATCCGCATTGAAAGCGTACCCTAAGTTCGAACAACTTTCCGGTTTTGGTCGGTAACGTGATGTTGCACGTGTTTATTTATTCCAGTTTTATAAATGGAAATGTTTACGTCCAACGAATTTATTCTGCGTTCACGAATTTTGAAATAAAAACCGGCCAAGAGCGTGTTGGACATGCCCAGCATAGGGTTCCATTCCATTGCTGTTACGAAAAAAATCCTCGCATACCTTAACTTTCCCATAATTTTACTATCCGTGTTGTTATGATTGGTTTTTTGGAGTCTCTTTGCATTTTTTATTTCAACTTCAATTTTGTTACTTTCACGCAACCTGAGATATGTATGCATAGGAAAAAATTGTGTCTAGATTCCTGTCCAGCAGTGGTGTAGGGGTATAGCACGCAGCACGGATTGCTGAGGACCTGGGTTCGATTCCCAGTGCTGGTCTCTTTTTCTGGTTTTTCTGTGCATCCATTGTCTCAGTTTGTATTTTCGATATCCGTGTTGTTGTTATATTGGTGATTCATTACGAATACGAACAATACGAATAATAATTATGTATTATTCGTAGCGCGAGCAGGATGAATGACACCGGATTCAGTTAGTCAAGGCAATAATACTAATCGTAACTGAGATTAACCTTTTTTTTTACAAAAAGCAATTAATTATTTATTAACCGCATGGTCACTCTGCAATTAAAAGTGTGAAGGTGGTTTTCCACCGGTGAGGCAAGACGAGACGAGGCGAGACGAGAATTGAAATTTGTATGGCAGCGCCCGCGGCGGCTCGCGGCGGGCGCGCGAGAATGCATACAAATTTCAATTCTCGTCTCGCCTCGCCGGTGGAAAATCACCACGAGGGTTTTACTTATAATGATCGTGAGAATTGCGGGTAACTGGTGGATGCATGTGGCGAGTTGTCTTTCATTGTTTGTTTAGCAGTGGACGTCTTCTGGCTGATGATGATGATGATTGTGAACGTCCGTTGTCAATGAGGGCTATCGTTTTTTGTCTCACTAGATGGCGCACTGTTGCGTGAGGTTTTTAAGTATGGCTTTCAAAGTCTGTTTTTACGGTTGTGAAAACAAAGTTTAGATTAAAATCATATTAAATACACCTTAAAACCGTACCATAAAAATATCGAGCATGCCACAGTGTTGCATAGTCCCCGTTTTGTTCGGAAAAAAGGGAGGACAAAGGTTTCCGAAAGACAAAACTGTCTCAAAATACAGACATTCATTGCCCCGGAACGCATATTTGCCATAATTAATTTCAGATATTGCAAAATATTCACAAAATTATTCTAATTATAAATAAACCCGCGTAGCTCACCCAAAAACTATGAGATTTGACATTTCGGCCTCACGCTACACTAGCGCCTCTAGTGGCGAATTCATACGCGATAGCCCTCATTACTGTGAGTGTAGGGTTGGTCCTGCTCAAGTCTCCTGACAACCAGTCATCCAGTATTCTTGGACTCTTACCTCAACTTTCCCGTTAGCATTGGCACACGTCGTGTACCCATAATCCTGCGTATGCATCTGCCCCGGATGGTTCAAAATATACCCATTCCCTAACCCCTGCTCCTTCTGGTTTTCCTGGACAAATATCTTAGACGGCGATCGCTTCAAACTTTGCATTTTCTGACTCCCAAAATTAGATTTCTGCTGGAACAGGTAATTGTTTGGTTTCTGTGTGTTCTGTAGGAGGGGTTTGAAGGAGGATGTGGCGGTGATGAGAGGGTCTGATTGGGTCGGGGTCCTGAAGTCAGCGGTGAAGGAGTAGGTGGCTGATGGGTAGGAGTTGGGGCTGATCATGCTTTGGGATTGCGGGTAGACCATGTTGACTGAGGCCGGGGCTGCGTTCTGGTTCCATTGGACCTGTGGAAGAAGATTACATCAGTCGTGTGTGTTTTATTTTTACCCCCGACGCAAAAAGAGGGGTGTTAGGGAAAGTTTAACCGCTATGTGTGTCTGTGTGTCTGTCTGTCTGTCTGTGACACCGTAGCTCTTTACGGGTGGACCGATTTGAATGCGGGTTTTTTTTATTTGAAAGCAGTTTTTCTAGCGATGGTTCTTAAATATGTTTTATTTAACCACTAACCTCTAACCGACAAAAAGTTGGAAAAACCCCGACATTGTCACTTCAAAGTTCAATATCTCAACAACGGCTAAACCGATTTTGATAAAACATGTCTAAAAACCATTGCTAGAAAACCTGATTTCAAATAAAAAAACCGCATTCAAATCGGTTCACCCGTTTAAGAGCTACGGTGCCACAGACACACATAGCGGTCAAACTTATAACACCCCTCCTTTTCCTTGATAGTTTGATATACTTACTGCCATCCTGAATTTTTTCAATTTTTTCCCCTACCGGTTTAGATTTTAGAAAGGGGGGGGGGCGCTCGATTTTAATGATATTTTGCACTTAAAGTTGAATATTTCGCAAATATATTACTGAATCGAAAAATCGTCTTAGCAAACCCCTAATGGTTTTAAAAGACCTATCCAACTATACCCCACACTATAGGGTTGGATGAGAAAAAAAAATCACCTCCACTTTACGCGTATGGGAGCTACCCTAAAAAAATTTTTTTTTTTAATTTTTTATTGTACCATTTTGTTGGCATAGTTGACATATATACCAGTGCAAAATTACAGCTTTCTAGCATCGATAGTCCCTGAGCAAAGCCGCGGACGGACAGACAGACAGACAGACAGACAGACAGACATGGCGAAACTATAAGGGTTTCGTTTTTTCCATTTTGGCTCCGGAACCCTAACAAAGAAATTGTTGGTAATCCTTGCTCTAAGATGGCACCAACCTGGGAACACAGCTGGTCCGACGGACACCCATGCATGGTCATGTTCATGGACACATTGACACTCATGGTGGGAAAGAGCGGCGCTGGCCCGTAGTGCTCGTAGTATGGGTAACCGCCCCCTCCATTCACCATCATCTGTGTTGACGAGCAAGTCACGTAAATCTACAATGTTATATTTATACTACGCTAAAAGAAAATAGGGCTTAGATACCCACGTAAGTTTCCTTGGTAAAATGAAAATCCTTATAAAATATTTGCTTGTCTAAATAATAGTAGATTGTTCAACAAGGGACTAAAACAAGCCATAATGATACGAGATGTTTAGCCACCCGAGCAGAGCGATGCTACATCGCGGCATCGTAATGTGATTGTATTAGTTTTTTTTTTATTTCTCCAAGTATCTGGGTAACGTATTTTTTACCAAATATTTTAAAATTGAACGCGTATATGAGCCAAGGTACCACATAGATCTTTTTACTGTCTTTTTGAACACAAGTCTTTTTACCGGAAATTCACGTATATGGACGTATGTAGGTACAATAACTTTTGATGAATGAAATTCATTAAAATTTATTCGTCGTGGTTGAAGGACAGAGTACTATTAGCTAGTGTGCCAAATTTTAGAAGTCTCGGATACACCATCTTTGAGTTACGACAATTTTTGACTGAAAGCCCGTCCTGTTAAGTAAGGATTTTAGGAGGTGTAGGACCCATCGCAATGACTCCATGAGCAGTTGGTACTCATGGCCATAGTGATAATTTCCCATCAGATAATTTAGTTTTGATTTAATTTACCGATGAAACTCAAGTGGCTCTTATTTTCTTACGACATGACCAGTAGGTACAAGGATGTATGTGCATGAAACATACATACCTACAACGTTGTCTACTCTCTGGACATAACCGAAATCCCAACTTCAGCTGCCAGATTTGGTACATTCAACTATACGTCTGTTGACACCCCAAAGAAACCCATAAGTATTTATTGGCCAAAGAAATAATAATGAAATTGATTATGAAAAGATTGTACCCTGATACATGATTCAATACCTCGACTGTACAGTCATAAACCACTCTATCTTTGATTGTGTGAACTTTATAAACTACCTAGGTAGCCACATTTTTTTACGGTTGCAAGGAAATTACACCGTGTTTTTCTTGATTTTCGTTAACTTCGACAGATGTCTGATAGAAACTACGTGGTAATTATTACCTTGTATTTAATAATTTCTACTAAAATACACAATATAACTACCTAGTAGGTAGTAGTGGTATAAATCTTTCACGCAAATTAAAAACTAGTTAAGTATCACATTTCAATCACCGCGAATATCAAATTTACGAAGCCCTAAAACACCCACAATTCTAATTACAATCATTTTCATAACGATCGTGATTTTTCCACCCTTTGCGTGCGAACAAGACGACTATAAAAACTCCAACGCTTCAAATATAACTGGCTCCTTTTAACTTGCTTCAAGCTGTACGTGTGGGAACGGGATCACTATACCTGCGGGTGTACGGTCTCGGCGGCGCAGTCCCCGTGGACGACGGCATGCTTGAGCGAGAGCAGGACGTCTGCTGCTTCCCCGCCTCCCCTTTCGCGGCAGTCGCCGCCGCTGTTTCTGCTGAGAGCGGAAATATGTGTTATGAGTGTGTTAGTGTGCGGGAAATGGGGTACGGAAGTTGAGATTTTCCTCGAATTTCTTGGAAATTGACTACTTAATTAATATTTTGACTGTGTAGTAACAGTACAATGACATGAGCTTTACAGTGAAGGAAAACATCGTGAGGAAACATGCACACACCTGCGAAGAAATTCAATTGTGTGTGAAGTTCCCACAGAACAATAAAAAAGACAGCACTTTTATTCTTCTGTGGAAGTTCCCAATCCGCATTGGGCCCGCGTGGGAACTACGGCTCAAGCCCTCTCGTTTTGCGAGGAGGTCTGTGCCCTGTGCACGTTTTGAGATGATCAGTAACAGTACAATCAGAATATTAATGTCGCTCGGGAGTCATCGGTTTTCTTAGTTACCTGATAAAGATTCAAATGAGAAAGAAAAAAACCGGCCATGCGTATCGGACACGACCAAGATAGAGTTCCGTTAGTCATGACGAAAAAATCAAGTACTTAATATGTTTCTAAATACTATGTATTTTGTATGGAATCTTCCAAGTTTAGGTATATTTTATACCTTAAACTACTAAATAATTCTCAAGCAAACTTAGCCGTTATAGTTGTCCTTCTAAATTTAATGTACCTACCTACTTACTTCCATCAAGATTTTTTTCGAATTTTCAAACCAACAGTTTTGCTTTTAGAGGGCGCTCGATTTTAATGAAAATTTACACTTTAAAGTGGAATATTTCGCAAACAAATCACTGAATCGAAAATCGTCTTCTTCCAAATCTCTAGCCGTTTTAAGATGCGTTTCCATCAATGATGTGTTGCGAGGAATGCGTACCGGAACACAGTGAGTATTTATCCAGTCCAGTTAAAGATCGTTCTGGACGGATAGAACCTCCCTTCCCTATCTAACTGAGTCAATGAGGGCTATCGTTTTTTGTCTCACTAGATGGCGCACTGTTGCGTGAGGTTTTTAAGTATGGCTTTCAAAGTCTGTTATTACGGGCGTGAAAACAAAGTTTAGATTAAAATCATATTTAATACACCTTAAAACCGTACCATAAAAATATCGAGCATGCCACAGTGTTGCATTGTCCCCGTTTTGTTCGGAAAAAAGGGAGGACAAACGTTTCCGAAAGACAAAGCTGTCTCAAAACACAGACATTCATTGCCCCGGAACGCATATTTGCCATTATTAATTTCAGATATTGCAAAATATTCACAAAATTATTCTAATTATAAATAAACCCGCGTAGCTCACCCAAAAACCATGAGATTTGACATTTCGGAGACCTCACGCTACACTAGTGTCTCTAGCGGCGAATTCATACGCGATAGCCCTCATTGAAAAGAGACTGATATTCTCTTACTTGTAACCAGAGCACGGCGAGAAGGGGAACAGCGACGGCAGCGGGTCCAGCTCGAGGGAGGGGAGGGAGAAGGAGCCCATGTCTTCGGCCCAGGCCGGCTCCGCGCTCACATCGTCCGCGATGGCAGTCGGCGCGATGTCGCCCAAACCGTTCAAATCTTCGCCATTTTCTGTACAGCAGTTGTCGTTTTCCTGCTGAGGAGTGACAATGGTAAGCAGTTTATATTCAGTAGCCGTGGTGGCCTAGTGGTTTGACCTATCGCCTCTCAAGCAGAGGGTCGTGGGTTCATCAAACCCCGGCTCACACCTCTGAGTTTTTCGAAATTCATGTGCGGAATTACATTTGAAATTTACCACGAGCTTTGCGGTGAAGGAAAACATCGTGAGGAAACCTGCACAAACCTGCGAAGCAATTCAATGGTGCGTGTGAAGTTCCCAATCCGCACTGGGCCCGCGTGGGAACTATGGCCCAAGCCCTCTTATTCTGAGAGGAGGCCTGTGCCCAGCAGTGGGACGTATATAGGCTGGGGACAACAACTGCCGCCTTAAAAAACCTTTCATTGACCTGATAACTATTGTATTAAGTTTTTGCATGGCGATCTTGACGGGAGCAAATTGTTGATGGTATAGGTGTTAGGGCAAATATGAAGAGCACGCGAAATAGGAATTTATTTGCGTTACCTATGTATGACCAATATTAATGTTAGCTACAATGCTCCAATTTGACGAATGTGTCGTTTATTTGATAATCTGGACCACGATGCTGATATCTTCTTTGACTAATTAGCTACATTAAACACAAAATATTACCAAAATGTAAAGCTTAAGTAAATATTATTATGTATCAGACTTTATTCATGTTTGGGGTTTACATTAGTTGGTGTACAATGCTGTTGTTTACAATATGTAATTGTACCAAAGTAATATAAATAAATAAAAGCGTGACAGCTTACTATTTTCATATTTTGATTTTAAGGTCTCTCGACTCGATCAGGCAATCTTCCAAAAAGATCGATACTATTCCGACCGTTCCTGACAAGCAGATGGATTGGCGAGGATGTGTTGCGAGGAATAAGTTTTTCATTAACCAATAGAAATGCTTCATTTACCTCGCCTTGCTCCGCTCAGCTGTTTCCACCAGAGATGTGCTGTGCTGGTTGTGTAAGTGAAGCGTTTCTATTGGTTAATGAAAACACATCCCTCGCAACACATCCTGCAACAACACGGTGCTTTAGAGTTGAACCGTAAAATTTAGTAATTTTAAGCAGATGATCGTTCAAACCTGAGCTTGCATTGCATCTCTGAGTTTTTCGGAATTTATGTGTATTACATTTGAAGTTAACCACGAGATTTACACTAAAGGAAAACATAGTGAGGAAACCTACACTCACCTGCAAACTAATCACCGGTGTTTGTAAAGTTCCCGTGAGTTCACGTGAGAACTACAGCTCAAGGTCTCTTATTCGGATAGGAGGCCTCTTCTACAGAACTATAGGCCGCCTAATTTTACCCTGGCTTAAAAGGGCCTAAGCGTCTCGAAATTTGTCTAAAGCAAGTAAAAGTCTCTACCCACTACACCGTATCACGCCATGACCGTAATAGGAACGTGTATATCACATACACATGTGTGTTCACCGGAAGTAAATTCAGTTGAACGATACAACAATACGATGACTACTTTTTAGCCCTACTAGAAAATAATTATGGTTGCATAATCAATTAATCACATGCCTAAAATCAGTGAATTTTGCTAGTACGAGAGAACAAATTCTCCGTTTTGCATTCCCTTCATTTTCGATGAATTACTTCCTAGCTTTTCATAACAATTTAATTTTAAGTACCGCATCAATATATAAATCAGGAGCATTGCGTATAACAATATATATATAGAATCTATGCGGTTCCAGATAATTGCACTGAAGTGAGCCGAGTCGAAGCCAGGGGTCGTTGGGGCGATATGGCTCAACACAAACCCGTAGGTATTATACATACTTCCCCTAAGAAAAGGCTAAGAAATTCCTCAAATACGCCTCAGGGCTTCACCAGATCCACACACTTATATATGTAGAGAGAGTTATTCACGATGACGCGTGCCGTGGTTCTTATTACAATGTCATTAATGTTTAACTTTGACAAAATCACGCGTCTTCGTGGATGGCACTAGGTATAGGTACACGTGTATTACCTAACCGAAAGTAAGTACCTACAGTTGAAAGATATCACAAAACAAATTTTTGGCCCTTTCAAACAGATTTTATTGACAAAAAGCACTGCACTGCATCTGAAAACCCCTGTTCTTTTTCCTATACCTATTTCAGGTCATTCCCGATAAACTTTTCGCAGAAAAATCGGGTCAGTTTAGCACCGGAATACTGTGTGGTCCTCATCTTTGTGTAAACAAGTACAGTTGAAATATTTTAACCGCCTACCAAGGTTGTTCCTTTTCACGTCAATTTTTGTGACAGATGGAATGCCAACATGGCATTTGCAGTGAAAAGGTACGCAATTTAGTTTCTTGATATTTTTAGCCTTGAAAAATCGTGCAAGTACCGAGCATTCGCGCGCGGTGCTCGATTGATTATGGAACTCTTTCGTTTAATAGGCTCTTAGACTAAACTTAGATTTCTCTTATGGCACGAGGGTGTTTTAAGCCCATTCAAGGTGTTCAAGGTACCTGGCAACAGTCTTCTAGTTCCCTCAGCTGCGGTTCCAGGCAATCGCACTGCAGCGGGTCGCAGCACAGTTCGAGCCCGAACTGCGGGTTGTTGGGCACGTAACAGTCCATGCCGGGCGCGCATCTTGACGCGCAGGGGCGTCACACGGGCATCCCTGCGAGACGGCTATTCGCTAGGAGGCTGGGCTGGACCTAAGGGTGAGTAAAGGGTAAGGCGGATATTAAACAATAAAATTAAGGTTGTAAAAAGTTACAGCAGAAACTGGTTATTGAGATTTTATCTTAGCCCGAAACATGTCGAGCTAAACTCGATTTAAGACGTGAGTTATCCGGGTTTATTTCATAGAAGTGATTTATTTCAAACATTAAAACAATTATCCTTACAGGCATTAAAGTCGTTGAGTTTCTTGCCGGATTCTTCTCAGCAGAGGTTTTTCCGAACCGGTGGTAGATTTTTTTTGACATTCATAAGCGCTTGTTATAGCCTAAATTGAATAAAGATATTTTGACTTTGACTTTGACTTTGACTTAAATACGAGTATGAGTGAGTCTTACGGTAGTTTCATGCTCATTAGATTTTATCTTTTATGTCATTAGTCTTATATTTGTAAAAAAAAAACAGAAACACAATGGATCGCTCTAAGGCTAATACGGTATTTAACAACTCCTGTATTGGCAATATCCTATTTATTATTATGAAAATTATATTCAGACAATGTTAGCGAAAAGAAAAATTTATTCTGTTTAAAATTTGATTTAAAGTAATTATTGAAAAATCTATATATCTGTCTCTTTCTAAAACGCTTTTGTCTATGCTGCAATTACAGTCGAACTAATTGAATCGTGACCCAGGGTGGAACTTTTGTGATACTAATGTCATATCGACATCTCTTATATTTGTCAAGGAAATATTAGTGAAATTGATTATTAAAAGGTTCAACCCTGGTTCATGAGTCATGATTCAATTTGTTCGACAGTACATTCATTCATTCAGTACACATAATTTTTTTGTAACTAAAAGGACCCCGGACATAAGGTATGGAAAAATGTTGTTTTAGTTAAATATCCTGAGATTTTGATAATATACTCGTATAGCAGATTTCAAAGTCCTGAACAAAAGTCTCTATATACTAAACTAAATTCTGAAAGGGACTCGGAAACAGAGGTGTGTGTGTCCTTAGAGACTTTTATTCAGGGCTTTGAAATTTATAACATATCAAGTGTCAAATAATTGATTGAATTCCTAACAACCTTGTTTCTCCGCTACTAGACGTGTATCAGAGCTACGTATATGCGAATGCGACACATATTCTACATCGCATCTCCCGCCGAATGTCTAAACTTCATCGTCACCATCTCTTACCAACCACTGTACGTTTCCTTCGGCACTTCCTGCCACGTACGGTCTTACAGTGACATTGTGGAGTCAACTTCCGTCAGCAGTGTTAGCGAACATCTTACGACATCGGGGCATTCGGGGCTTTCAAGGAAAGGGCTCACGGAGTAAGCGAAGCAAGAAAGTATTCTTATGAAGTACTTTCTTTAAAGGGTGGCAACAGACCAGGGGTAGGACTCTCTTTGAGTTTTTGAGGTCTTCGGCGGTGATGATCATTTTCCATCAGATGAATGACATGCTCGTTTGTCTCCCACTTATCATCAGGATCATCTCAGCCTATATAACGTCCCACTGCTGGGCTGGCTTGGGTCAGTGCGGAATGGGAACTTCACACACACTATCGAAATACTTCGTAGGGTTGTAGGTACATTTTCCTCCCAATGTTTTCCTTCACCGTAAAGCTCGTGGCGTGGTGAATTTCGAAAAACTCAGTTGCTAGAGTTGAGTTGAGTTGCAGAGTAGTTTGAAATCAAACCAAATACTAGACCACCACGGCTTTAAAAACAAAAAAATATCCTCATAATAAAAAAATAACATGCAGAACCCGCCTTTTTCTCCTTCCAAATAAAACAATACTTACAATAATGCATGGCAACATGCAGATTGGTGGTTTGGCAACGGATGTGAATGAACTTGTAGAGAATTCGAAACGCGTTAGCATTTTGTATGGTGTTTTCAGATAGCTGGGTCTATATGACTATGTATTGTTTTATGAGGAAAGGGGGGTGGGTTAAGCATATATTGATTGACATATATGTGTCGCACAGACGTAGCTGAGGTACGGTGAAGGACTTTAATTCATGAGCTACCATGGAACCTTTTCAGTCAAAGGAAAAGTCATTACGATTTTCCTTGTTAATTAATGCGTGTCACTATGACGTTTACTGTGAAATGGTTCCATTATTGTGGCCTATGAATTAAAGTCCTTGACCATACCTACACGATTTACATGAGAGAAAGAAGGTAAAAATATTGTAGTTTGTAGCAACTTATACAACATTTTCGTTCATCTTTTATATGTTTTCTACTTTTTATTTTCGACCCAAGACCTCTCATTCTGCGAGGATGCCTGTGCCCAGCAGTGGCGCGTATATATGCTGAGATGATTATGACTATGACTTTTCATTGTTAGAGCCTTGTTGACGATTCTTGTTAAGTGATTTCGTAGGAAACAAATTATGTAGAGTCCATTCAAGAGGTAGAGTTTTAATTTTGAATACATACATACCCAACGTTTTGAACTATCCGCCATAACGGGATCTCCACGGGTGACCTCAATACGGCATTTGACAATTACTGAATTAGTCATATCCTATATCTATAAATACAGGGTGTTAATTAAATAACTGAAAATTCTTGTTTTCACATATTTTATATCATAATTATTTCATGAATGATTAAGTATAATCATTAATTAGTTAATGCAAGGTTGCCATGTATTTGGGAGCTTCATTGACCTTAGTCAATCAGCCCTTAGGGCTGTTTCACCATCCATTGATTAGTGTTAACTGACCATTAGTGTTAGACGACCAGATGGCCTAGTGGTTAGAGAACCTGACTACGAAGCTTGAGGTCCCGGGTTCGATTCCCGTGTCGGGGCAGATATTTGAATGAAAAATACGAATGTTTGCTCTCGGGTCTTGGGTGTTTACTACGTATTTAAGTATGTATCTATCTATATAATTATATTTATCCGTTGCTTAGTACCCATAACACAAGCTTTGCTAAACTTACTTTGGGACTAGGTCAATTGGTGTGAATTGTCCCGTGATATAAAATGAAAAAAACTGGCGGTTAGGTGTGATGCCGTCTCTATTTGTTTTGTTCGAATAGATGGAGACGGCATCACATTTAACCGTCAGTTAACGCTAATCAATGGATGGTGAAACAGCTCCTAAGTCTACAATTTGTATGCCTTGACCCGCCGCGCCGCAACATAGAGAAACCAACTCCTTTTTTTTATCAGCCCATGTACTCTGTACTGTAATTTATGTTGAACAATAAATTCTTTTGTATTTGTATTCATTGTTAATCATGTTTGAATTGTAATTCAATATTTCAAACATAATAAATAAATAAAACTAAAAAATATAACTGAAAACCTGAGAGTAGTTTGTTCAGAATCGAGAGTAGAGAATTGATTACATTATAATTATAAGTAGGTTGCGTTCTTTTTATTCAATCCCTTTTTTTACTGTGCCCTATCTAAAAGTTACTAATGCATGTCAATTGCTTAACGAAGTTGCATAGAATTTAGATAATTTAAAACTGGCCATTTTTCTGTCAGTTTCCTTTGGTTCTAAAAACGGTGAAGCGCATCTGACAAGTACCTACAAATTACAATACAATAACTCTTTATTGAACACAACACATAGTAAGCAGTACAGTCACCAGCATTAATATCTGCCACAGCGGATCGCGCAAAAATATCACACGTCCTTCCGGCCCTAGAAATAGAGAGTGTACAGAAAATATTTAAATGTAGAGATTTTTTAAGGTAAGCAATTCATTTTGATGATATCCCCAGTAGAACTAAGGTTACCGACATAGCCCGAAGAATTGCGAAATTGGCGGGGCACATTGCTCGCAGGACTGATGGCCGATAGGGTCAAAAGGTTCTCGAATGGCGTCCGCGGACCGGGAAACGAGCTGTCGGTAGGCCTCCAACAAGATGGAGCGACGACCTGGTTAAGATCGCGGGATCAGCGGCGTCTTTAGCCCATGTAGTGCTATAGCGCTAGGAAGTGCGCGATCTGGAATCGGTAAAGCCCTAACACCGCTCCGTGTGCAACGACCCTGCTAGGTAAAGAGATCGCGGTGGATGCGGAAAGCACAAGACCGATCTGAGTGGAGAGCCTTGGGGGAGGCCTATGTCCAGCAGTGGACGTCTTTCGGCTGACATGATGATGATGATGAAGCAATTCATACTAAATCTAATATTATAAATGCGAAAGTGTGTGTGTTTGTGTGTTTGTATGATTGGACGCCTTTCATGTCGAAACGGAGCGACGGATCGACGTGATTTTTGACATAGAGATAGTTTATGGGCCAGAGAGTGATATAAGCTACTTTTTATCCCGGAAAATGCACATGTTCCGAGAGAGCAGCGCGCGATAACCGAATACCACGCGGGCGAAGCCGCGGGCAAAAGCTAGTAGGTAATATTACAAGTGTTAGAGTTAGAAATAATGTAGAATTAGTAGAATTCCTAATTTAACAAAACATTCCAATATTTTTGAAACAATCAACAAAGATATTTGAAAGTAAATATGCACCTTGTGAGTTTCTTGCCGGATTCTTTTCAACAGAAGTTTTTCCGAATCGGCACTAAAAAAAAATTATCATGTATAAGTGTGTCAGTTATTTAATGAACACCTTGTATATTATTATGAAAATCCAAGAATCCCACCAATATTATAAATGCGAAGTTTTCAAGTCTGTTTGTTTGTTACTTCATCACGTCTAAGCCGCTGAACCGATTTAGATAAAAATCGGTATACAGTTTGAGACCCGGAAAAGGATATAGGATAGTTTTTGTCCCGTAAAATTGCATATTTCCCGCGGGATAGCGATAAACGAATTCTATGCAGACGGAGTCGCGGGTAACAGGCTAGTATATAAATTGTTGCCAACGCTTAGCGAAGAAAAAAAATCGGTTGTAAATTTAATTAATTGTTTTTTTTTCTCTATAATATCTGTCCTTTTCTAAAATGTTTTTCTCTATTTCAATTCAACGGCATGATTCAAAGGTTACACATGATGTTTCTTTTCTAGTTTGTTCGTATGCTTGGATCCAATGTTGGAAGTCTAATTTAATTTAAATAGTCAGCCACTGAGGCCGAATTGATTTCTTTCATACATTAGTAAATTCGGAATGTATTTGTAGAGCAATGCAAGTAAATACAGTGTACAGAAGGTGCCGTCATCAAAATACTATATTAATTAAGAGGAAACACTAGGGCGAAAGAATTGAAAAATACGTATTTGTAAATTCCATAGCACACAAACTATACGAAATCCTTGGTTATAAAAATATTATTTTATTTTTTCGTAATGGCTACGGAATGGTTTGGGCGTGTCCGATACGCTCTTTGTCGTTTTTTTAATAGGTTTTCAAATGTTCTTTAATTTATAAAAAAGTAAAACATTGGGACATGTCAAAAAAAAATGCTCTACTGGCATTATCCAGGGAGAAAACAGGGGACTGTGTTTTTATGGAAAAACGGCCCCTCTTAAATTGGCCAAGTGAGCACCTACGGGCTATACTCACAAAATATGTAGGTTTCCTTAAGATTTGATAGACTACTTATTCACTTGTAAATTCATAAAGCTGTGATAGATTATCTTTTGAATTTGTTAATACACTATCCTTTTTTATCATAATTTTCAGGCTGTGGTATAGCCTGTAGATGGGGAGGGGGGGGACATTTGAGTCTAATGAAAATGAGCAGTTTAAAGCATTTCTTTGCTAACGGATCAAACAAAAGATTAAAGAAGAAAATAAATCATCCCCTTTCTAGCATTAGCAGTCTCTAAGTAGGTAAAATGCGAGCTTTTTGGTCATCATCATTAAAATACTACCGGCGTTTTGAGACGATATATATTTAAAAAAACTGTTTTTTTTACTAATTACAAAAACGCTTATATTCGTATAGTTATTCCTCCATTCATAAGCATGCGTTATTAAGTAAGTTTAATGTTACTAAAAGCTATTATCAGTGCGACGTGAAATTATCTGTCACATTTAATTAAATTACTTGCCTAAGCATCTAGGTACGAGTAGGTATTGGAACAATGAATTAAATTTTCACTAACTTTACTCACTTCTTTTAATTAGACTTCCATTAATGTACTTACCTTCCACAAGAAAAATCCTGCAGCAAGATCCTTAAAACACTTTTAGCTATAAAACAATTTATTTTACACTAAATCACTGTATCACCAAACACCTCTGCACACTAATTAAATTAAACATGTTGGTTAAAGCATGCGCACTGGCAACACTGGTGTTCCATTAAAAATGTGAATTTGTTTTTAATTATCATTATTAGGCAGCGGACGAACCCCTTACAGCCGTTGTTGGTGACTAAATGGCTATCTTCCAAGTATCCTAAGTGCACTCGCCACCCGCCCCTGTCGTAATTGGCTGTTTGTATCCAACCCCTCGGCTGAAAAAAAAACATGACATATTGTGCGCGGGAAAGTGGCTGTCACCAAGTATCGGGTTAGCATGGCGGGCCGCGTTGTTTTTGTGGTGAGGACCGTTTAGTGCATCTGATACTATTTAGATAAGTAATAAGGTGGATAATTATTACTTTATTGAGGGTGCCACTGGCACTACTGTAAACCTCAAGCTGGCTTATTTACCTATTAGGTACTTAACACTATTAATTATTTTTGATTCAATCGTTACGATGATTATGGCCGTGGTTAGTGGAGTCAATTGTTTTTAACTGGTGATTGTGAGTAATAACGTAATTCCATCCCAGCCTATATATATATATATATACGTCCCACTGCTGCGCACAGGCCTCCTCTCAGAACAAAAGGGCTTGGGACGTAATTATTACGTCCATAATATTACCAAATTTATCTGCAGCTGAACTAACGAAGCAGCGTAGCTACAGCATAAACGGTGCTAAGAACTTCATATCACTCATATCCATGCCATAAATCAATTCTAAGTGCCTATAAGACCGAGTTTAGACTTGCAAGAAAAATCGTGCAAGTTGCATTGCATTGCGAGGCCGTAATGCCAACGAGTTTATAGTGGTCAATCGAGCGCTGTAATGTAATGCAACTTGCACGGTTTTTCTTGCAAGTCTAAATTCTGCCTTAGACGTATACTGACTGGTAGAGATCCCTTGATGGGCGATAAGTTCGCTTTTGTGCATGTATCTTAACGTTTGTAAATTGTGTTTGTTTCTCTATTTTTGAACAATAAAGAGTTTACATACATTCATACTTTACAACCTTAATGGCGCCCACTATGGGGCTGTATATTAAGTTGCTTAAATGTATTATTCATAGTATTCCAGTAAGCTTTGTCTTGAAAATATACCAGACATTATTTTTTATTCACTGATAACTTGTACTGTACATTGCCGACATAAAGTACTTAAAAATAGTTCCTATCTCATAAAGTACCAAATCGCACAATGTCGTCAACATATTATATCACAAAATTCCTTTATGAATGATCTATTTTGACTGAACCATACCCAAATCTGTGAGAACATGATACGAATATCAGTTTCGATTAGTGACGTGCAGTTAGCAGCAAGCGTCGTCCGTCGCCCACCCAGGTAGCAACTAAGACTCGATCATGCGAAAGTCTCGATACAGACCCTATTCGATATCATTCCGAAGCAATAAACACATGCTGTCTTTTTTAAAGGTATCCAGGCAGATGAGATGGAGAATAGGTCTGTTATACCATACTTAGTCAATGCGTCGTGCGATGCGATGTCGTTTTGAAATCGATGTGCGTGAGTAGGTAGGTAGTATGGATAGTTTGTAAGGCTATTGAGCGGCGACGAGATGTCTGTAAGGCATTGGGAATTCTTTTGATGAGGTTTTTAAGAAATCAGAATCTTTGGATTGCGCGCATTAAGTGCATTTTAAACAAAAAAGTAAGGAACAAATATGATATTAGGTACCACCATTCAAGAGATAAACTTGAAAAAAGATTAGGGGCAAGATTAGTACGGCGTTAACAATTGCTGAATGGTTTATACGGGCGACACTTTTGCGCTGTTTTTCAGCCGGAACCCATTTTGTCTGCGGGGCTACTCCGAAATCCGAAATACGAGAGTGAGAGGGACGGTACGATGAACTTCGATTTTCGAAGATTTTCGAAGGCCCTCTGATCTATTATTTCGTATTAAACTACCTACCATAATTATATTAATTATTCAAGGTGTAAATTATAAGACTAAAGTCCTCTGACACCCACAGGGCACAGGAGGTGTGACAGGAGAACAGTTGGCCTCTTCTCGATTCTGAACAAACTACTTTCAGGTTTCAGTTATTATTAACACCTTATTGTAGATGCAAGAATTTGACGGAACTAAGTACATGCCTTATCTGTAAAACGCTGCATTGCCCATTGACCTCGATTAGTGGTAGGTACTACTTACCGCTGGTACTCGTGGATTGTTTTTGACATTCATAAGTGCTTGTTATAAATCAGAAATCAGAAATGTTTATTTGCTAGAACACAGTTACAAAGATGTTATGTTATAGTTTCTTATCCAATATATTCAGCCTGCATGCAGGCGTGCAAATTATTGAGAGTAGGTACAGTTACAATTTTTTATACTTAGCCTAAATTTGTTCAAGAAAACCTTAAGTACTTACTTTCGTATTTCTCACCTAAATTAAGGAAGCCTGTTAACATCGGATGCTTCGCAAAAACTTTGCCTGCGCGTTTTAGCGTGCGAATATTGCAGAAAGTATCACCGTGCGAACACAGCTGATACTGTACCACAAAAACTAGGCCGACAGTCCCTATAACCATACCATAAAGTTAATTTTTAAACCATTGATACACGTAACTAATTTCCAGTAAAAACTGACAACACTGGCTATATAGTGTAGCTGGCAACATTCTTATTGCTAAGACTTTAAAGTTAAAGGTTGGATGGAGAGTTTTTGTCTTGACGGGTAGAGTGGGTAGTGGGCAGTCGGTTCAGTGGGCAGTGATGCCGAGACGTTGGTGGTCCACACTTGGTGGCAAGGATGTGAAGAAACGATGAAATTGTGGGAAAAAAACGTAAGTATGTTAGGTATTAGATTAAGAAAAGATAGCCTAGTGTGAGTCGACGAAAGCTAGCAAAGAATGATTTTGTACTGAACGATATTTTAAATAAAATAACTTAGTTATATTTGCGGATCAGTGGTTTCCTGATCTCCCAATTCTGGTGCTTGTGTTATACTTGATAATGATATTTGTAAAGCCATTGAGTGGAGCTCTAGGTACATAAAAGTAGCATCTTGTTGTTTTTTTTTCCAATAACGGTATTTTCTCGAAGCACACTTGTTGTTTAGATTTTTTAGGTTCCGTTTCCACCAAAAATGTGCGAGGATGTGTGGCGAAATTTTTCATGATCCAATAGTAACGCTTCATTGACCTAGCCTCGCTCCGCTCAGCTGTTTCCACCGGAGATGTGCTGTGCGAGGATAGGTCAATGAAGCGTTTCTATTGATTCATGAAAACACATTCCTCGCAACATATCCTCGCACATCTTCGGTGAAAACGCAGCCTTACTAATTTTTTGAGTTGTGAATTGCGGATTTACAAATGTTTTTTTTTATCATTCCACTAAAAATGATTGAATGGTTGAATGAAACCATATGACTGAATGGTTGGCAGGAATGGAAGTTTTGTTGTTCTGGTGTACCTATCTGTGTAAAACTCGTTTTGCGTTGCCGCATGGCACAAACTGGACATTAGGTAGTATAAAAACGAAGCAGCTGTAATTACGCAACCGAAAATAAGATTTACTTATTTAATAATAAGTTTTTGTAAAAATTCCATTTTTAATACAAGCTTTTTTGCTAACTGTACTTTTTGTTGACTGTACTAACTTGTATTGTCACCCAAACTATATTTGCATACCAAAGTTCACGTCGATTGCCATTAACCGTTGAAGAGTTGCGTCCTGTGGAGACGATCCTGGCCGGACTATACCAGGATGTCACTACCAATATTGTATTGTCACGCAATTTACATAAGTAAGTATACCAAACAAGTCAATCCAACTACTGGGAGTTGGTCGAATTTAACTTGCAAGATTTGATAACAGACAGACAGACAACGGGACAGGTGAAACTAAATGAAAGCTTGTAAAAATTACGTTCATTCCCAATGGCCTCACCCTTATTCGTGGAACCTTAGCACCATTACGTTTCTTTAAAAGCTTACCTAGGTATGTATTTTAACACCCGCAAGTCAATTTTTAAACTGTTAATCATAAAATTTCACCTTCCTCAAACCGGCACGGCGTGACACGGGCTCACTAATCCCAATCGAAAGTGATCGATCCATCCTGGTGGGAAGTCGATCGGAAACGGAAGTGTCGTGTGACCGTCCGGTAACCGGACACGGCGGTGACGTCAGGCTTAAGCGCTTAAACGGGGTACACACGTATAAAGTACGTTTTGCACCAAGTTACTATAACGAATGCTGATCTATGCTGGCGTCAATTTTGGTTGTAGATTTTTTTTGGGTCTGCCGATTTGATGAGCGGATAGCTCAGTGCAGTGGTTAGAGGACTTGACTATGAAGCTTGAGGTCCCGGGTTCGGTCCCGGTCGGGGCAGATATTTTTATGAAAAATACTTATGTCTGTTCTCGAGTCTTGGCTGGTTAATATACATGTATCTACTAACTGTAAGTTATATATCTACTAACTAAAGTATGTTTATTTGTGATTTGCTTACTTTAGGACAGAGTCTATTGGTGTCAAGTGTATTTTTAGGGTTCCGTAGCCAAATGGCATAAAACGGAACCCGTATGGATTCCTCATGTCTGTCTGTCTGTCTGTCCGTCCGTATATGTTACAGCCACTTTTTTCCGAAACTATAAGAACTATACTGTTGAAACTTGGTAAGTAGGTAGATGTATTCTGTGAACCGCATTAAGATTTTCATACAAAGATAGAAAAAAAAACAATAAGTTTTGGGGGTTCCCCATACTTAGAACTGAAACTCAAATTTTTTTTTCATCAAACCCATACGTCTGGGGTATATAGATACGTGTGGGGTATATATGAGGTCTTGAAAAATAATATTGAGGTTTCTAATATCATTTTTTTATAAACTGAATAGTTTGCGCGAGGGACACTTCCAAAGTGGTAAAATGTGTGTAGGCCCCCTGTAACTTCTAAAATAAGAGAATGATAAAACTAAAAAAATATATATTATGATGTACATTATCATGCAAACTTTCACCGAAAATTAGTTTGAACAAGATCTAGTTAGTAGTTTTTTTAATACGTCATAAATCGTAAAGTAAAGGAAACTTTTATATTATGTTACTTGCTGCTACGGAACCCTTCATGAGCGAGTCCGACTCGCACTTGGCCGCTTTTTTATTTTATTTGGAAAGATGGATGGATGGATTTGAAATTTGTATGAAAGTTTTCTGTAGTCACGAAAATTCGTATTTGATTGATTCCGACGTATGTTTTGGATGGTTTGATCATAAAGAAGACGGAATATTGTGTCGGTCTTTACATTAGTAAAATGTACTTAATTTATTTTTATTACTATCTTTTGCCCCGTTTATTTATTTATTTATCCACTTCCAGCGGTCCAATTGACTTGAAATTTGAAATACAATACAATAGTCTGTACCGTTGTGTAGATAAGTTTTCGGTTACAAAATACGTCTCGATCGCGATTTGTATGGAAACACGAACATCGCAAACGTTCCGCTAGAGGCGCTGTTCGTGTTTCCATACAAATTGAGATTTAAACGCGAACGCGAGACGTATTTTGTAACCGGAAATTTACACTAAGGGTACCTACTGCTGGTAGTGACATCTTGGTGGTGCTACCAGGATCCTCTCCGCCCGCAGGAGGAATGGTTAATAATACCCACTTGAATGGTACGGATATGCAGTTTAAGTGGCAAAGCAAGTACAGTCATCAAAAAAAGCTTGTGTATTATGTATGTAAATTTAATGTTTTTTTTTAATGTATGATAAACAGATGGCCCCAAAGGAAGAACAACGCCGTTCGCAAGACATGCATATTTTTTTTTAATTTTAATTTCTTTTTCTTAGTTACTTCGTACGTTGTCAGGAATAAATGACCTCTTTCTTTCTAAAATATATTGACACCGTTTCATCTTTTCACGTACGTATTATGTTCTTCAGCAATGTATTGTTGCTACCGGTACGTTTATTATGCACAGGTACAGATTGCAAGGTACACCCTACTGCATAAAGCAGGTAATATTTTCATTGCTAGAGAAGAAAGGAAGGGGCCTCCATTGATTGCTTTCCTCGACCAATCATAAGGCTGTACAGGCGATAGTGGGGACAATGGGTTTAAGGGCGATCCTAAAGTCGGCTCTTTTAGCTCTTCATAAATAGCTCTATATACATAGTTATTACCTATTATTCCTTGTTTTCTAAGGTTTTCAATAACGAAAGACCCAGAAACAGAATGTTGCTACTAAAAAACAAATCAAGCAATATTATATTATAAAGTTCTAACATATATATATATATATATATATGTTAGAACTCTTATTGTACAAATAAAATTAACAGGTTTCAGGAAAAAGGGATAAAACATAGGTATTTATAAAACCGAACTTATCCCTTTACCGTGCAATATTTAATGAAATTACTGATATTAAACAAAAAAACCGGCCAAGAGCGTGTCTGATACGCCTGGAATAGGGTTCCATAGCCATTACGAAAAACTTAAGTAATAGGTAGGTACTTTTCTAAGAATTTCGTATTTTGTGCGGAATATTCCAAGTTTAGGTATAATTTTGTACCTTAGGCTGCTATTTATTCTTGGGGGCTGTTTTACCATCCATTGATTAGTGTTAACTGGCGGTTAGGTGTGATGCCGTCTCTATTTGTTTTGTTCGAATAGACGGAGACGGCATCACATTTATCCGTCGGGTAACGCTAATCAATGGATGGTAAAACAGCCCCTTAAACTACTGCTAATTCTCAAGAAAACTTAATCGTTATAGTTTTCCTTGTAAGTTTGATATACTTACTTACTACCATCCTGATTTTTTTTCTAATTTCTCCACCCACCAGTTTAGATTTTAGAGGGGGGTACGCTCGATTTTAATGAAAATTTGCACTATAGAGTTGAATATTTTGCAAAAAAATCACTAAATCGAAAAATCGTTTTAGCAACCCCCTAATGGTTTTCAAAGACCTATCTAATGATACCCCACACTACAAGGTTGGATGAGGGAAAAAAATCACCCTCACTTTACGTCTATGGGAGGTACCTACTCTTATAAAAAGTCGCGAGAAAGAAGAAAGTTCATCGAACCAGTATAGGTAATTGAGATTAATTTTTGCTAAAAATATTACCTTTTTTCTTTAAGAAAAAGAAGAGTAGGTAATCTCTTCCACCATTTTGTCGGCATAGTTTACATATATATCCGTGCAAAATTACAGCTTTCTAGCATTGATAGTCCCTGAGCAAAGCCGCGGACGGACGGACAGACACAGACAGACAAACAGACAGACAGACAGACAGACATGGCGAAACTATAAGGGTTCAATTTTAGCCATTTTGGCTACGGCCAGAGATAAGAATCAAGACAGATCGACGGTCGTCCCGGAAAGTACTATTTACGGAATCCCGAAATAAATAAACTATTTTTTTTTTATCAGCCTATTTTTGTGTCCCACTGCTGGGCAAAGGCCTCTGCTCTCTTGCTCCACTCCTGCCTATCAAAGGCGAGCTCCCGCCATCCCACATTATAGGCATCTAAGTCATCCCTCCATCTCCTCTTCGGTCTGCCTCTATTACGGTATCCGTCACTAGGGACCCATTCCCTAACAATTTTGGCCCAACGTTCTGGGTTCATTCGACAAACATGTCCAGCCCAGTCCCACTACAACTTGGCCGTCTTTACGCCCACGTCATTGTTGAACTTAAAAAAATAAATTAAATTACTTTTTTAAAGATATATTGTTAAAAATAATAAACACGCCTTTCCTTGAGCAATCTTCTAAAAAAGAGACAATATCAGAGTTATCACACACTCAATTTCCCAATCCGGTGAAAGGCTGCCAACCAATAGGTATCTGATACATTTTTTGTAGATACAAATCTAAAAACTCCTGAGAACAGAAATCAAAAAATTAAAAAACAGATGCAATCACTCAAGTTAAATAAAGTTTATTGAATAAACTAAATCATCACCCATCCCTCCCCCAAGTTACAGACACTAAACCAACAAGCCATTCGACCGTGTACTATTGTACTAGTACTTGCCAAGTTGCCACCTGTATTTGCCCTGAAGCTAAAACGCAAGTGTTCGTCATTCAAACGCTTGTACAGGTAACTGTCTACTGTTGTTACCGGAATACAATTGGTTGACTGAGGGTAGCCATAGCACCCTTTACAAATTGTATTAAATTGAATTAACTAAATACAATTGATTTATGCAGCAGCAGCAATGTAGCTAGTCTTTTGGCAAACTATAATAAGTAATTTCACGTATGAATAGTTCGGTTGTTTTTGTTGTCATTTTGTTTTTTTATGATTTGTGATAGTTGAATTCCTGTCCAGTGAAGTCAAAATATCTGGATCCCAAGCCATATTGGAATCGGGGCAACGAGACTGTAGATCAGCTTGCTAAGGATGCGACCCGTTCAGGCTGTCTGGATCAGTTCAGGTGCTATTCCCTCGATTTGACCTCTTTAGCTAAGGATCGACTGGATTCGGATTGGCTCGCTCACTGGACAAGATCTAGTCAGATGAAAGGACTTCACTACTCTGATGTTCAAGATAATGTTCCGTCAAACCCTGGTTCTTTAAATTCCGGGCCGCTAATAAAGCAACTACTTCAACAATACTGACTGAGCTGGGCCACTCATGTACTCCTGTTTCCTTCACAGATTCGTGTAAAAGACAACTCTTTGTGTGAATGTGGTTTAGACAAGCTGTCTTGACCACTTATTTTCGAATGTTAAAGCTGAATCCTCCTTGTATGACCTCCCCCCTATATTCCTCGCCTGTTAACTTTAATCCCTCCTTCGTTATGTATATTCTCCTTTTATTACCATTCTGTGTGATTTTATATCGTCTAATAATATAAGACTATAGTTCTAATCTAATAACAACATTTTTTATCTTTGTCGCAGTGACGTGACTCCCGCAACAGCGTTCGGCCGAAAGGATTTTTTTTTCTCTTTTCAAAATTATTTTCTTGCTGCTGTCAAACTGTTGGCGTTCTGCAGAATCAACCGCAACCCTATCATCGCAACTGACATTGGCCAAGCCTTAAGGCCACCATTGAGGGAATAATAATAATAAGTCAAAATATTTCGCAGACAATTGAATTTTTGACTATAAATGAACTAACAACAGTAAAACAATGCCCATAGGTATCTAAGACTTATCCAACTAATTGGAACAATTTCAAAGAAGGAATCTAAAAACAATACAACGCTCCTTGATACTCGCAGTTGTAGAGCTAAAATCATACTAATAATGACTTCGAATCCATTTGCAAAGCAACATCCCATTCCCATTCCATACTAAACAATAACAATTTAACTCATCAACCATCGTAAAGTGATACGGCTGAATCGGAAACGCAAATAAAAGTAATTAATACTTTGCTGCGGTTTAACAAGTTATCTCGACTTATCTATTTCATTTACATCTAATCGCGGGTAAGGCCCGGCGCGTGCAGGCCGCGTGTTTTGACAGATTGCCGCCATTTACGCGCCGCCATGTTCATTTTTGGCGCGCACCGCTTTGGCATAATCTGCGAAGAACATGGTCATTTAAAAAAAAATAGAGGATTAAGAGCGAAACGTGATTAATATTGCGAAATTATAGAGTGGACGTGTGAAAATACTGCAGGTCTTTTATGTATTTTTAGGGTTCCGGAGCCAATATGGTAAACGGAACCCTTATAGTTTCGCCATGTCTGTCTGTCTGTCTGTCTGTTTGTCTGTCTGTGTCTGTTTGTCCGTCCGGGCTTTGCTCAGGGACTATCAATGCTAGAAAGCTGTAATTTTTGCACAGATATATATTATATCGTCGCTTCGGAGGTAAAGATACTAAAGCGACACTTTGGGCAAATTGAGTTATATATACCATCGGAATCAGCGATTTTTCTGCGTCGATCTATCTGGGTTTCGAGACGATCAGAGGACTTTTTTGGCGCTTTAGCCCTGAAAAATCAGTGAAATTTGGGACACTTATTATAATCCGACGCTTAAATTGAGTATTTTCTCTTTAGTGCTTTTACCTGTTTTAGTTTCTAAACGATTATATTGTTAAGTCATTTGTAATTTTTCACCTTTAAATACATTTGGCGTTTTAGTACTCTGTGCATATCAAGAAATTTGATTCTTCGTCGCTTTAGTAAATTGTTCCAGTCTATTCTGAAGTTTGGATGCGTTTAGTATTTTGGTTAAACTGATAAGAATATATTTAGTCGTTTGAGTATTTAGTACAAAACATTAACAGAATTTGTGGTGTATTAGCGTCATTACAACATAGCAAAAGAAAGAAAACATTTATATTAGTAAAAAACATAATATTAAAGGATTATGTTTGGTCCAGTAAGTCAATAATCTGTCATTTTATTGTCAAAAATAAGTGTTTAGGTTTTTTTTTTACGAAAAATCAATTAATATAGCCAGTTAGTAAAAGTACCCACGATATTTTCATGCGAATTGTAGATATTATGCCAAAGTAATCTGGACTTTAATCTTAGGAATTTAAGTTACATCACTTTACCAAGGATAGGTAAGGTACTATGCGCGTCTTTTATATCAACGCAATAATAGAGCGTGTTGGCAACAAAACCTAAAATAATTAAATATTGATTGTGATTACGAAAGGCAAGTTTGTAAACAAATAATTATTATAATTATGTGCACTAACTCTATTGACTGTTATTGAGTTAGGTAAGGAACATGATAAAAGTTAACCTTATTGTGAGAATTCTATGTATCGGAAATAGGGTCTGATATAGAAATATGATGAATTGACATCTAGCTATTCTAAACGGCCAGGCTTTACTATATAAAAGGCTCAAATTATGTTATTGAATGGCAATTTGAATAATTAAAATACTTGAATTTCAGATCAAATGGAATCAGATAAAATGTCTCTTTTTAAAAATTCGAATCCGGAAAGTGAAAAAATCAAATGTATAACTTGCCAAAGCTTAACGTAGTGCGACGCATTAACTTCGATGGTAATATATGACTGCTTTTTCGCTCTGGATTCAATAGCCGCACCGAAGTTGAGACTAGATTGAAGGTCTAACCAAGAACCTCAAGGTGGTCTTTAGGTGGTAGGATACCCTCCTCTGGACAGTAGGAGCCAAAGTGAACGGTCTCCGCTTAGCGGTAAACAGATACGCCTGTGTCTTGGCAGCACTGAACTGGACCAAGTTGGCCGAGCCCCAGTCGGACATGGCCCGAGGTCGAATTCGTCCGCTGTACCATAACCTTGAGTGCCCGATCTTATCACCGCTGGCCGGGCCCGGCGTTTAGAAAGGTACCTCTCTGCAATTTTGCGTCATCTGCGTACCCAAACACATCGGGTATGAGCAAATCGTTGAGTGCAGCAATAATAGAGTTGCAGATAGGACCAATCCCTGAGGCACCCCGGCATTGATTGCCATGAGATCAGATGAGCATTCGTCAATGACAACTCGTTTAGATCGGTTCCGCAGGAAATCAGAGATCCATGAGCATAGGACAGGAGGAATCCTGCTATGAAGGCCTCTGTGCCAGACCTATCGAATGCCTTGGAATGAGAACAGCAAGAGCTTCACCATGTTTCTCAACAGGTTCACACCATGTGAGTAGCATATACAGAAGGTCCCCAGTGAACCGATTTGGTGGAACGTATTGGCGGTCACTGAGGAGATCGTTACTTCTAGATATACTAAAGGAACTTAGCATTCAATACACGCTCCATTACCTTACATAGTATGGAGGTGATTGCGATAACGCCGATAGTTCGACGGGTCGGCACGACTGCCCTTTTTGGGTAGATCTGGCTGCACATTAGAATCGTCCACGATACCGGGACCTGCCCCAACTTGAGGAAGAGCCTGAAAGACGTGTCAAACCGGAGACAGTTCCGGAGCACAGGTGTTTAAAACAATTCAGGTATAGTTTATTCCTAGTTTTATTTACGTCCAGAGAACGCAGCGTTCTTAAAACCTCCATTTGTGTATTTGACCTCCTG
>NC_133496.1:11661833-11664382 GCF_025370935.1 Choristoneura fumiferana | reverse complement strand
CAACAAGGCTGTCATTCTAGCCATCTTTCGTCCATCTCTGGTACCTGTCAGTTTTAATGCCTTTGCCTTTTTCCATACATTTTTGTTAAAATGATAAAAACAGGTTGTTAACTGGCAGTTCGGAAAAACTGTTTGTACAGCGTTCATTACTGCAATTTCACGGTCGCATTTAAAATTCTCGATTACTGCTCCCAATTTATCTTTTACCAATTTAAAAAATCGTTCATATGTAGCTTCACTTTAATTAGGGAGCAACGCATAAATTACTGGGATGACATTTGTGGCAGTTTCATTCGAGCACAGATCAAGATGCAAGGTATACAACTGATAAAATACAGCAGGCACACATCGAAAGGTCCCGTCACCAAAATACATTTTTTTCGTTTCAACATTTTTAACAATTTTTCTTGCGATTCTCGAACAAAAACTTATTATTTTATCCGTAACTCCATCTTCAACAAAATTATCCTGCGATTCTTAGATTGGACGAGTTCGAGAGACGAATTGGAGAGACGCACGGTCAAAAGGGTTTCGGCCGTGCGTTGTCTGTCTGACAGTCAGTCACGGTACTATTAATTAAAAATAGATAATTTGATCCAATCCAGAAGTGGTCAAATCCAGAAGGGGTCAAATGCAGAAGTGGTCAAATCCAGAAGGGGTCAAATCCATAAGTGGTCAAATCCAGAAGTGGTCAAATCCAGAAGTGGTCAAATGCAGAAGTGGCAAATGCAGAAGTGGTCAAATGCAGAAGTGGCCAAATGCAGAAGTGGTCAAATGCAGAAGTGGTCAAATGCAGAAGTGGCCAAATGCAGAAGTGGTCAAATGCAGAAGTGGCCAAATGCAGAAGTGGTCACCGACCGTCAAAAGGAATTCAATTATTAACTAACTTAATACCTAGGTGGTAGCATTATTTTATAAGGCAAACACAAACACGTCGTCAAGAGACGTCACTGGCATGGACCCCTACGCAGGCCGCATTACCTCTTTGTATAGCTATCCATATTCATTGCGCGAGATAACCGCCAGCTCTAGAGTCCCCATTCATTAGAATGCTTACAAGTGAAAGCTCAAGTTAATCAGCACCTTAACGCTTTGCCTAGCCAGCCGAGTACTAAAACTGCAATTTCCAAACACAGACGGAGTTTACATTCGCATTTATAATATTACTAGCTTTTGCCCGCGGCTCCGCCCGCGTGGTATTCGGTTATCGCGCGCTGTTCCCTCGGGAACTGTGGATTTTTCCGGGGTAAAAAGTAGCCTAGTCACTCTCGGGCCCATAAACTATCTATGCCAAAAATCACATCGATCCGTCGCTCCGTTACGGCGTGAAAGTCGGACAAACACACAAAGATACAAACACACTTTCGCATTTATAATATTAGTATGGATACTATGGATACATACAAGGAATTTCAGAAAGAAGTATGAATAGTACAGAACGAACTTTAGAAATAAAATCTGATTAGTTAGGTGCAACGATAAGGTTTTTTTATGCGTGAGTCATGATAAGATAATAATATACTCAGCGGCACAAAATTTGGCTCACTCTACTTACAAAATTACCTATTTCTGCATACATTTGAGGGCCAGATCTTTTGCCGCTCAGTATATTTTCACTCATCATGCTCGTAAACTTATGTATTTTATTTTTGTTGAATATAGGCGTCATAAAATTACTTTTTCACTTCTTATGCTCGTAAAGTTCGTGTTTATGCTGGATCTAGGCGATATAAAATGACTTTTTATGCTCTAGTGCATAAAGTGAAATCTTCGTCTAAGACCAAGGGTAATCATATGATATATGCATTGACTGGTTGACTTTAATGGCCAAAAGAAGTGAGATCTAAATGGGTGCCAAGTTCAATGGTCAGTCCTGAAATTTATTTAGGTATAACAAATCTTAATATATAAAGAAGAACCCCTATTTCCCTTGGTCACGGCATCACGCGTGAACGGCTGGAGCGATTTCGCTAGTTCTTTTTTTGTTGTGTTTTCTATTGTCAGGTTCTTAAAAAAAAATTTAGAAAATTAAAAAAAAAACTACACCGGGGGCGAAGCCGCGGGCACCTGCTAGTTAACAATATAAAATATTTCATAACGTTACTGTCTATCTCTATCTAATTTCCTCGCAATCAAAGTAAAAACCAGAGCTCGCCTGCAGCTCGGGTAGATATAAACGTCTGGGGTGAAATAAATAAATAAATAATAAATATCACGGGACAATTCACACCAATTGACCTAGTCCCAAAGTAAGCTTAGCAAAGCTTGTGTTATGGGTACTAAGCAATGGATAAATATAATTATATAGATAGATACATACTTAAATACATAATAAACACCCAAGACCCGAGAACAAACATTCGTATTTTTCATACAAATATCTGCCCCAACACGGGAATCGAACCCAGGACCTCAAGCTTCGTAGTCAGGTTCTCTAACCACTAGGCCATCTGGTCGTCTAAAATGACTCGTTTTATCTATTTGTACAATTTACTAGTAATTCTTGATAATCTTTTAAACAGTAAGAAAGTACAAGATGACACCAGTTT
>NC_133496.1:11648182-11661733 GCF_025370935.1 Choristoneura fumiferana | reverse complement strand
TCGTAACTTTGAGTAAGAAGCAAATAGTTTTGAAGGCTCTCGACGAACCAAGCTTTAGCCTATAGTAGTGGGAATTATGTTAGAAGTACAGCTATTTGGTGTATAGGAGATGCGTTTCGTTTATTTAAATTAGGGTGTGCGCAAAGTCCCAATTTGTGCCGACACACATTAAGGGACACTAAGGCTGGTGTAATTAGAGAGGTCAGCAGTTAAATCTTGAAACATCGCCGTTTAAAGTTGTCCGGCCACTGCTGCGCCGTGCGGACCGCTTACAACCAAACACCTGCCTAGCTTTGTAGCTTACCTTAACTGGAATGTGGTTTACTACACCTAAGTCAGTGTTGGTGAGAGTTGCGGGTATTTACAGCATTCTTTGAATTGGACGAAAATCAATTAATCAGATAAGTGTACGATTACTCATTAATCGATCGCCACAAATGTTCGAGTTTGCCGCTCTTAGCTCTTAAGCAAAAAGTCTATAATAATCTTAGTTACATCTGGTGAGTTGTAAACATCTTGCGGGAGAGTTCCCGCAAGATGTTTACAACAGCTTTTTTATCCCATGAGTTATATATGACTCATAATCGCAGATTTATTTCTGGTATATCACCTGGTTAGTAAAATCATAAATTAATAATAATAAAATATATGAAAGTGTTTATTTGGTAGGACCCTTACTAAATTAACCTTAAAGTTTGTGGTTGTAACAAAAAAACAAAAATACACGCTGTATAGAAGCCCATATTAGAAGTAAGCATTGCACGTACCCAGATACGATAGTGAAAATGCGTTCTTGGTGTTCAAACAGGTAACCTGTTAAAACAAGATATATAACTTTGCGATTGATTTTAGATTTTTCCGCTTCGTAGCCAACGTTTGTAGTGTAAAACTTCAGGTTACAAACACAGGTGCACGGTACGGTGCATCTTAATGAAGAACATAGGTAGTTTATCTTCGGAAGCAGTAAATATGTTAGGTAATATACTCGTATTATGTATTCTGATGAAGTGAGCAGTTCGCTGCAGATGCTGCGCCGTCGTAAAGTCTGTACGTGGCCAGAACTCTCGCAATTACGTTCGTTGGATTCAGTTGATTTTTCAAATGTTTTAAAATTCTTATTCATTAGTTGTTAACCAATATTTATAGGTTACGTTACCGGAAGAAAATTTCTATCCTCTTTGTGTACCTATATGTGAATGCGTGTGTGTGTATACATACCTACCTACTAAAGAATAAGTACTACATACTACATACGTTGCCGTTAAACATCGCGACAGCGATTGCACTCGAAATTATTTAAGCATCATCCAATTTTGAATTTAAGTGTCGGAATGACAGACAAATATCTTCTACCACCAAAAACCATTTCGAGGGATAGGGTTTTTGAACAATTTTATCTTATTCTGATTCAAAAGTACGTAAGGGTTACGAATATATATATAGGCAAAAATATGTTTGAACTTAGTTTGACCTTCGTATTTTTTTTAGGGGTGAATTTACCTGAAAAGTAAATCCAAAAGTATCTAGGTTTCTCTCCATAGAGAAACGCAGGGCCCGTATTACGAAATGCAAAATTGGAACTTCGTATCTTGCCGTCCTGCTGACGCTTATATTATTTAATATCAGAGTGAGAGGGACGGAACGACACGAACTTCGATTTCCGAATATCGTAGTACCCCCGCCCCGCAGGTCGCAGGCAGACATTGATGTCAGTCAGTTGTCACATACATGTTTGACATTAGCCAAAGAGTAGATATTGACATAAAAAACAGAATGTACTTACTCTAGCAGGTTTCTGCCCAATGAGTAATTAATGGAAAAAAAAATACATTAAAACATAATATTATATAAATGAAGAGATAAGTCATTTTGATATGAACCTGAAGAGATTAAGTCTCTACTCGCGCCTATAACGACTACCGACGTAGAAAGATCGTTCAGTTCGTTGAATGGATGTTTAAAGAAAGGCGTCGTAGCTTAACTGTCCAAATTATAGAAAAAATATGAATAGTTTATTCTGAAAATCACGTTAACTACTAAATTTTCTGCAGGTAATGTTATTTTTATTAATTATGTCATGAGGCTTGGTAGTAAAGCTAAACTTTTTAGTTTTTAGGATTCCGGAGCCAAAATGGCAAAAACGGAACCCTTATAGTTTCGCCATGTCTGTCTGTCTGTCCGTCCGTCCGCGGCTTTGCTTAGGGACTATCAATGCTAGAAAGCTGTAATTTTGCACGGAGATATATGTAAACTATGCCGATAAAATGGTACAATTAAAAAGTAAAAAAATAACTTTTTTTTAGGGTACCTCCCATAGACGTAAAGTGTGAGTGATTTTCTTCTCACATCCAACCCTATAGTGTGAGATATCGTTGGATAGGTCTTTTAAAATAATTTTAAACAGGGGTTTGCTCAAACGATTTTTCGATGCATTGGATTTTTTTCGAAATATTCAACTTTTAAAGTGCAAATTTTCATTAAAATCGCGCGGTAAAAAAACTGAAAAATTGAAATGGTAGTAAGTATATCAAACTTTCAAGTAAAACTATAACGGCTAAGTTTGCTTGAGAATTATTAGTAGTTTTACTCTTAAATAGCAGCCTAAGGTATCAAATATACCTAAACTTGGATGATCCCGTATAAAATACGAAATTCTTAGAAAAATATAACTTAATTTTTTCGTAATGGCTACGGAACCCTATTTTGGGCGTTTCCGACACGCTCTTGGCCGGTTTTTATTTGTGTAGTCCTCTCTTATTTTCTGTCGCAATTAATGATTTTATTATTATTATTATTGAAATACACGAGTTAAAATAAAACTGTATCATACTTTGTTTACAATTATCAGAGAGGTTATTCAATTCAGTTATTCAATACGCATAATATGATTCTTTTCAGACTTACCTATCTGTTTATCTCTACTCTTTCTCAAAACAATATCCGATTGAATATGACACGGACAGCTAGCATCTATTGGCATTGACAAATAGCTCGTTTTTTTAAATATTATTTTACTTGGCCTTTTACTTGGTTTCAGTTCAGCCGTCATGAGTAATTTACGAGACATCGTATCTGATACTTAAAAAAAATAACTATGTCATTTTACGCCAAGATATTCAAATTAGTATCTTGAAATTATCTATATTCTAAGAAAATATGATAAAAAAGAGTATTAAAAAAAGTGAACAATGCCAATTATCTGATGTCATTTATCTGATGGTTACCTATTACGTTTATTATTTGTTTTAGAAAAATCTACTGAGTAGTCATTGTTTATTCTCTACTGACCGGAATTGGTCTGCAATCTTCTAATTTAATTTTAGTCCTTAGTTTTTGAAGATTGAAATGAATTGGCTAGAGAAAGTGAGCATTTCCAGATGGCAGTAATCCTTGATACGATCGTTAATTGCGCCTCTAAAGTTTTTGTCGAGTTAATCTTTATATCCATTTTAAATTCATTAATCAACCTTTAGACGACATTTTTGTTCGATAGAAGTTTAGGGGACACTGTTTATAATACACTTTATACAAACTTGTCTTAAGAAGATCAAAAGGGTGATTATGATATTCTTCAGATTTCTTTACAAAGCCTTTTTTCAAGATGTTACTTAGAAAATGTTTACAACTTTGAATAAAAATGGCCATCATTTTGTATCCCTATTGAATCTTTACTCAATTTCGCCTTACAGTTTGTGTTTGACACTTTTAAAACAACCCTCTGATTTTCCAAACTGTCAAGTTGTCAGCAGCCAGCGTAATGAAATGCAACCCCATTGGCTATTCCGTCTGATTTATTCCTGTAGGTGTCAGTAGGTTAAATAGCTGCGAGTAAAATCTTTTTTCTCGGTGGATTTCGACGCGAGTTGTGCGTCGATGTAATTTTTGTGGAGTGATTCGGCGTCGCTTTTGTTATAACCTTAGTTTTACGACGCATTTAGTGAAGCGTAAAGGCCGCGTAGCTGCGTAATCGTGGCATGCCTACGCCCTTACGCGTCAGTGTGCTTTTAGCTCGCTTCGCTTGGTATGAACCTACGCTACGTGTTGGCAGGGCATAGGTAAACTATAACTTAGTATAGTTATCTATATGTGTCATGCAAGGACTATCCCACAGCATTCAAATTAATACAATAGGGATGTTGACAGCACCAATCAAATTGACGTTACTTTTTTATGAGCTGTCAAAACACATTCTCACATAGAGTTTGAATGGAAATAGCAACTTATGAACGTCCTTGTCCGCAACACTCAATCAACTAACTTATTTAATTTGTCTTAAGGCGGCTGCTCACGTTAGCTCATGGTAAAAGTCCCGTCAGATGGCGTTAAAAATCAGACTGTCGAATTTTCGTGATGTTTTTTGTAATTTTTAGAATATCCGTAGAATACTAATAGTTGAGTTTATTATTTGCGAAAACAATTTAGAATTGCCGATTTTTTGAGACTACAGTCGAACGGAAATAGTGTGCCAATTCTGAGATTTCAGGGCTCAAATTTAGGTGTCAGGTACAGCCTTATACGGACACTAGGAGCTCACGCACACATGCAAATAGACAGCGCCAACTAGTGAAAAATTATTGCATCACTTTTCTAGGCTTTCGGAAGGCTTTCGGCGTAAGCTACTACAAAATATTCATATATTTTTTTTCGGGTCACGAATATTTGTATCAACTGTACTTTTGCCCTTAAAATGTTCAAATATCTAGATAATATGAGTGTTTCATATGCGACGATATAGAATTAGATGAATCGTGTCAGAGTCCCAGGAATCTAATCTTATGTGATTTTTGGCTTTGGACTTGGAGATTGTCGAGTATGATATTGTGCTCAAGTTGGTAACCACATATGATGCTCTTGTGACATACATACTTTGATAATCATGCATTACATGCGAGTGTTACTCCTATTTCTTCGAATATTGGAGACGAAATCTTTCCGTGTTTTATTCTACCTACCAGTCTTGATTGCAGTTATCTTTTGAGTTGAAGGTTGCGATAATTCTTTGTATTGTATGTATACCGAGGTACAGAAATGGTCATTTTGGAAAGCTGAAGAACGGAAGGCCGTAATGCTGTATAAGTGTGTCAACTACCCTGATGCGTAAAACAGTTCATGTGTAGTGGTACATAGTAGGCTGGAAAGGAAACAGCCTCGTTGAAGCTATCGGTATGTAGAATCCTGCTGGAAACGACGTTTCATATTTTGAATCTTTATTTATACGTGGATAATACTATCATCATCATCACCATCATTATCGTGGTCTGGTTGTTTATATATATATCTAGAGGGTCTTTTTCCTCATAAGCTTTAGAATTTCCGTGTAATTTTTCAAGACAGGTACTGCTGTGTCCTTAAAAGGGCAGACCTAACGCTTTACGACGGTGCTGGTGGGCATCGTACGGTAGTAAGCGAGGACCTCTGGGGAGCTAGTACAGTCTCCATGTTTTCAATTGTCGTTTTGTGTCGTGGGTGTGCCAGATAATAAAAATTCTTAGATATAGTTGTGAATTTCCAGGTGTAGAGCTTTATTGTGCTAGCTGCTCGAGGAAGACCTGAATGCGTTCAAGCGTGTTGCTGCGGGATGCAAGTTAATACTATAAAAATGTTGCAAGTATTACGCTTGCGTTATATTAGCGATTAGATTACGCTTGAATCATTCCAAGTACATTTTTTGTTAGATCCGAAGGAATTTGTTTTGGAGTTTTCGACGGTAAATTCAGAACTTTACTTCCTATATATTTATTTGTATTTAGTATGAATAATGAGAATACAGGCTACATGTAGGCATCTACATGTTTCTACGATAAATAAAGAACATTCTGACTCCAAAGCAAATCGGATCTCGTTTTGAACGGTATGCCCAGTATTTCAACCAAGTGGTAGAAATTCGTTCAAGAATTCCCACAAATTGCGAGAAATACCGAGATTACATCTGAATATATTTATACTTACAAGAGATACTTACCTATTTACTCAATTGATGATTAGCTGCTTGACGACGACCGGAGTCTTTCAGTGCTCACCCTACACGCGTATGAGCAAAATTCCTTCTTGATGCGAACCGATTGCGGTTTAGGAACTAATCTTATGAACTTTTTTTCCTCCCGACCCGTGGTCCAACTACTATGTCCAACTGGTTGCACCACGGGGAAGCAAGTTTACTCATCGTCAACCGATTGCACCACGGAGAAGCAAAATCAGTAGTCCAATTCTGGAAAGTATGTTTATCCATGGTCCTACTGGGTGGGTCCAATTAGTTCAACTAGTTGAACTACCACTTGAACTCTGTGGAATCGGGGTTCGGACTGTTGGTTTCACTGTATTCAGAATAAACTACATAGTTGTTGGGTTTCATGCGACTTTTAATTTTATAAAAATGCAGTAATGATAGTACCTATTCTGATACACATGACCCAAGGTAATTTTACTTCCCATGGTGCAAATGGTTCAACATAGCAATTGTTCATATGCCCTTTGGACAATAGCCCTTCAGTTGTACCACGGGTTACAGCAATTAGTTGCAGAAAAAAAAGTAGTCTGAGAATTGAACCATCCTGGGTAAGTTTAGGTTCCCGTGGTGCAACCAGATAGCAGTTGGACCACGGGTCGGGAGGGATTTTTTCCTTTGTGCAGGACGGTAGCTATAGCCACGCAGCGATTTTCCCTCGCTCGTGCCTAAAATATCACATTTTTCAAAACTACATTACTTATATTATACTTCGCGAGTTCGCATATTGTTGTATTTTCGTTATTATTTTTGTGCGTTTAGAGAATAAATATTTATTTCTATTTCTATATTTCTATTTCTTATTACATTATTCATTAAAATTCCACTATACCAGATGTCCAAAATAAGATATTCCACAAAAAAAACACTTTCTTGTGTAATCTTCGATTTTGTAATGTGGCGCATGGTATTTTAGGCACGAGCGCCCTCTTTCTGGTATAGCTTGGATTATTCGAAACAGATGCAAGGTCGTGCTCCTACTACAGTCTCCTACTGGTAGGAGCACGAACACAATATTATACTAATTCTCCTATTAGTAGGAGCATGAATACCTGTATGTACTGATTTTCCTACTGAAAACCAGATGTATGGAATAGTATCATTTAGTCTAAAAAAACTAAAACACAGGTGGTCTAAGAAGCAATAGGTCATGCAGCCTATCAGTATAACGCAAAAGTATTCTGAAATGTAAAATTTAGCAATATGCGGAATAAAATTATGAACAGATAGAGATGGACCTGAAATAGGATTTATATTCTCAGAGTATGTAACCAATGTGGTTGATCAATGAAATGACATTGGTCTAAAGAAATTGTAAACTTAGTACACTGTCATTATAAGATATTGACAATTTAGAAAGTGGTTCATTGTTCGAATTGGTCTCTGGTCACAGTGAGAAGTGGTCAATTTAGTGAGAAGACGTTATGAAAATCATCATCATCATCATGATCATCTCAGCAGTAGGACGTTCACTGTTGGACAGAGGGCTCCAACCATAACCTCCAGTTGCTTCGGTTGGCAGCGGCCCCACCGTGGACCCACGGCTTTAACCAAATCATCCGTCCATCTCGTTGGTGGACGTCCTACGCTGCGCTTGCCGATCCGCGGTCTCCACTCGAGTACAATACAATACAATACAATAACTCTTTATTGCACACCAAAAAACAGTAAACAGTACAGAGAACACAAGTATATACATAGAGATTTTCTAAGGTAAGCAATAGGCGGCCTTATCGCTTCAGAGCGATCTCTTCCAGGCAACCTTTACAAGGAACAGAAATAAGGAATACATTTTAGCAGTACGAGTACTTTTCGGCCCCAACGGCAATCCTATACTTTGCGGAGGTTCACAATATCAATGAACTGAATCAATTGCTTTGCTCACCCGTGACTTTATAATAGCTACGTTTATGCATGAAATGTGTGTTCATGCAGTTCCTCCACCTGCACACTGTCGGAATACGCACAAATCATCAAACACATCTATCACCACCACCACACTACACTGACGCGTTTCGAACTCGACCAGATCTCATCTTTAGAGCAACACAAACGTTCACCATACTACCAGATGTTAGAAATAGTAAAAGATATAAAGATATTATTATAAAGGTCGTGGGTGAGCAAAGTAAATATTTCAGTTCACCTATAGGTACAAAAATATATTATGTAGTACTTACTGTACAGTCACCACCATAAGCGTGGAAGCTGTCTAGGTGCTGAAGAATATCTGAACATGATTATATTTTTATTGTGCATTACGTAAATGCGTGTTCCGATAATTTTTAAATGTTTAGACAGCTCCGCTATGTGTTGTGGCGTCAGTACGAATATATCACGAAATAGAAGTATGCAAATCACGTAAACGATATCTTGAGCATGAAAGAATAAAACAAAGATAATTATAACATTTTTAATAATAGGGAGACTATTTTACAAGGTCCTAAAATTACCCTTACCTACTCACCCATAAAGTAGAGGCAGCATCCAAAATAGATCTTGTATACTTAGCGTAGTTCTTAGCAGCAGTAAAAAAAAAACAAAGTAGTTGAGATGGCTGTTCTACTTTTGTCATTGATAATTCCTATATCATATAACTTAGATTGAGAAGTGAGTGAGAAAAACTGCAATCCCCTAAAGAAATTAAGTCTTAGAAAAATAATGTCTATTGTCTGCTGCAGTGTGGATGTCGTCGCTCGATCGTGGGATTTACAGCTAATAATTAATTAACTTAATTTTTGACTATCTTTTACACAGTAAGAGTTAGGATTCTAGTGTCTTGGAGAAATTAACTTCGTTTGACTATAGTGCCCCCTCAAAGTTAACAATCAAAAATAACACGGTGTATAATATCTTTATAGTGCAGACATTTACAGCTTATAGTTTTACCAAGTGTCTAGGTATGCTTCATCGTAATCAGTCGTAAGTCTATTCATGGTAAAAGTTGTATCTTTATTTTATAACAATAGATTTCTTAAAAACAAAAAATAATTATATTCACGATTCGATACTACATGTTGTCTTTAGTGGTTATACTTATATTTTTGTGACAACCTATATATTCCTCAATTTAATCCGCAAGATCTTGTAAAATCAAAAATATTGAAAGTCATAAATAATCAAATCATATAGGTAACGAACAATTGACACCTCACTGACGTCACGCCCAAACTGAAAGAGACGTATATATTATTTGACAATATGGTACTGTTTTCGATGATTGTCATTTTTTGAAATAAGAACGGTGGTTTAATCAATCTGTAAAGGTATTTAGTACTTATGTAGCAAGAGGTGTAAGTAACTGTTGAATCTTCGGCTCCTATCCATGAGACTACCGGCCCAATTGCATAATAGGTAAAGTACAAGCTAAGAGTATTGGTGAATTTTAATACAAAATCGCTAATACTATTAGCTTTGTACTTTGTTATGTATTACGTACTTGTCTCAGAAAATAATTTGAAGTCCATTATGAATCTGAAAAGTTAAATATATTTAGTGAGCAAAAACAGTAAAAGGAAAGACAAACGAAGGAACAAAATAAAACTCATTTATAATTTTAAGTTTATCTTTTTTCCATACATTTAGGAGATAATTCTTAATAAACCGGCCAAGAAAAAAAGTCATTTGATCAAAACCTAAACCCTGCTCCGCCAAAATAATATCTTCACTGCTGCGGATCGAGCGAGTGAAGCGAGCGAGATCGATGTAGGTGGAGCGGATGCGACTCTGTTGGGTCAGGTTGAAGGGCAAGGGCGGCGAGTGAGGCGGCAGCCCGGCCTCGACCTTCGTTTGGAGTTTTTTTTTATTCAGACTTTTATCATAGAGAGAGAGAGAGAGAGAGAGAGAGAGAGAGAGATCATAGAGTTGACTTTGCGAGTTCGTTTCGTCACTGACGCGTAACAGAGGGATTGCTAAACAAGTGTAGTGAAATGAAACCGACCGACTGCGAGTTTGATTCGCGCACAAAGGGTTGCGCACCATCTATACAATATTCATTGGACATTAGCAAAAAAAAGGCAAAAAAAAACACGTTTGTTTTATGGGAGCCCTCTTTAAATATTTATTTTATTCTGTTTTTAGTATTTGTTGTTATAGAGGCCGCATAATCTGTGAATATTTCAACTGTCTAACTCTCACGGTTCTTGAGATACAGCCTGGTGACAGCCGGACGGACAAACGACCAACGAAGTCTTAGTAATAGGGTTTTGGGTACCGAACCATAAAATCGAGTTGACCTTTTATCTTATTTTGTAATTTCACTAAACTGGTGGAGGTTTATAACTTATTAATAAGAGTAACGTTACCTACTGTATGACTGACTGACGGATAATGCACAGCTTACTCGACTGGAGATATAATTGACGGGTCCCCTTCGTAATCCATAATATCGTTTGTCCTAAACTCAAATGCCATAACACTTTTGCCATAAACACTTTTGACATATCCTATTTTTGCCTTAATGATTTTTTGTCCTAATAATCATAAGCCATAATATTACATGTCCTAATACTCTACATCCCTAATATGTTTTGTACTAATATAGTAAGACATAAAACTTACGAGTAATAATATTAAAATCCATAATATTAATTGTCATAACAGAGCACTTGTAGGTAAACAGCGACTTGCGAGCCAGAAAAGTATATTACGTTACAACTGAGTTCCCAACAGTGACGAATCGGTACCAGAAAAGTAAGTTAGGTTAGGTTAGAACTGCGACTCCTACAGAAACGAACCGCAGCCAGAAAAATAGGTTAGGTTAGAACTGCGACCCCTACAAAAAAGAACAGCAGTCAGAAAAGTATTTTATTTAAAATTATTTATAAAGTGGCCTTTTTTTAGTGTATTATTATTTACTACTATTATATGCAATTTCCCGGGATAAAAACTATCCTATGGCCTTTTCTGGGACTCAAACTATCTATGTAGGTACCGAATTTTATCTAAATTGGTTCAGCGGTTTTGAAGTGATGGGGTAACAAACAAACAAACAGACTTACAAACTTTCGCATTTATTATATTAGTGGTAAGGGGGATGATTCAACGGTGTGTGAAGTTTCCAAACCAGTTTAGTACAAAAGTGATTATGTCAACCAATATTTGGACATGTGAGTATAAGGACATAATATGTTAATTAGTACTTACGAAATTAGTGCAAATAAGCATTAGGATATTCAATATTAGGAAAAAAATTATGGAATGACATTATGGCAAAATATCATTATGACATAAGTTGTTATGGATTCCAATATAGATCCAAAATTGTCATTCCACACCGCAGTGCTGGAGCCTGGAGTTTATATTTGGCAACAGAGAGCCAAATATAATAATATTAGGACTACGTAGTTTACAGCAGGTGGTGCATCAACAGTAGTTCAGATTATTTAAGCTCAACAAAATTACATCTACACACACACACACACACACACCTTAAACTTTGACTTCATAAGAATTTTATTTACCCAATAAGTGACCCTCACGCTAATAAGACAAATGTAATGACGTCACTTGTCACAATTGGTTAAACCGTTGAGTAGTTACGAGCGAACATAGGAACATACGTACATACTTAAATATATACACACAGGTCCAAAACATAACCTTCGCTTCAGTTAGGGTAAAAAGGTACGTGGTAACAGAGTAGTTCGACCTACTAATATGGCCATTCAAGAAGGATCATGGTTTCGAATCCAGTCTCGCATCTCTAATTTTTTTTTTTATATTCAATTGCTGTTCCCAATCTTCACTAATTCTCCGTTGTAACTGTTGTAGATAGTAAGTAACGTCTGTTGTGCAGACTTGTTTATATAGTTATATTTTTTCTTTATGTATTGCCTGGTTAGTTACTCGAAATAAACACTGTTGTCAATGAACATCTTTTTGCTAACTCATATCTTACAAATCAGTTATTTAATTCTCTTCCAGCACTTTCCACCAAATATTACAACAGAAACTATCAGCCCAAAAAAATCTCATTCTTATGAAGAGTTAGTACCAAGCGCTATATAGCCACGTTACGGAATCGTAACGAGGGTGAATAGAGCGGGCGACCAGCGACCGGACTGCGTGGCGCTTGGTTGGAGGCATTGGTTAGCGGTCGTGTAATTGACGCTTGGCTGTGCGTGCGTCGATTCGTGCGCTAGTATGAAGTCGATCTACTGCATATTACTTGTATTGTGATGATAATGTGAAATTACTTATTTGTGACAAAAAGAAGCAAAGCAGGTCTTACCTTCTAAGTGATCCACTGGAGTCCAATTAGATGATTTTTAGTAAAAATTAGTCTAATTCCTGAAATTAGTTTTTTAAATTAGAAATGACTACTAAGTAGGTTTACATACACTAGTTATCTCTATCTGAACTCAAATTATACACTTTGTCACAATCACAATCACGTTGAAGAGTCCCTGTGAATTCGTGTCATTTACATGTCAAATAGCGTCCCTTTTCTTTGAAATCAATCAAGCAGCGTTGTTGTGATACATATAGGTACCTACGCAAAACATAGACATAACACTGCTAAAAATTTCTTTCGGCTTTGTTGTTATGCAGGTATAAAACGCTCTTATCAAATAACTAGCTGTTACCCGTGACTCATCATCATCATCATCATCGTCATCATAAACATCACATCATCACCATCATCTGCAATACCCCTGGTGTTGCAGATGTTTATGAGCGGTGGTGATCTCTTACTGACTCTTACCATCAAGAGACCCACTTGCTCGTTTGCCATCCATTCGAATAAAAAAACCATTATCGTCGTCACCATCTTCATCTCATCATCATCATCATCGTCGTTGTAGTCGTCGTCATCATTATCATTATCACATCATCATGATCATCATCATTATCATCGTTATCATCATCATCTCATCATTATCATCATCATTTTTTGTATTGTACTTTTAAATACAAGCTTTTTTGCTGACTGAAGTTTTTTTGACTGTACTTGCATTGTCATCCAAATTAGTACATTTTTGTACCAAATTTCAAGTCGATGCCATTTACCGTTGAGGAGTTCCGTCCTGACGATCGAGACGTCTGGCTGGTGGCTGGACCACTCGGGTGACACTACCAAATTATTGTATTGTCACAAGATTTACTGAGTAAGTATGCCGAATTTCAAGTCTATCCAACTGAAAGTGGGTCAAATTCAACTTGCAAAGTTTGAACCGCACATACATATACATTGCAAGTTAAATAAAGCTTGCAAAATAATAAATGAAAAATACTGACTGAATGTGTGTGTGTGTGTGTGTGTGTGTGTGTGTGCGTGATTCGATGACAGACAGCGCACCACCTATAACTAGCTACTGGCTGGAATCAATACCAATAGGTATATACAAAATATAACAAGTTTTTGTATTTTGTTTGCTAACTGCACATTTTGTTTCGTTGACTGAACCTACTTACATTGTCATCCAAACTAGGTACGTCTGTGTACCACGTTTCAAGTCGATACCACTAAATGTTGAAGAGTTACATCATGCGGAGATAACTGTGACCGGGCCAACACAATTTCATTACCAGATTATATGTATTAT
>NC_133496.1:11238492-11273026 GCF_025370935.1 Choristoneura fumiferana | reverse complement strand
AAAAAAAAACACTGGACCTTGGAACCACTTTTGACAATAAAAGTCCGACTCTAGCCTGCTCTCAATCATCAGTTACCTACCTATTGGCAGAATACGATTAAAAAAAGAAGAAAAGAAAAAATGGAACGAACTTCCCGCGCTTTTAAAATTCAGAAACAAAAGACGGTGACACCGCTAGTGTTGTGACGCAGCAGCCAAGAATCGAAGAAATTGAAGAGAACGAAAATCTGGCGTGATCTTGAATCGACGTGATTGTTGTAATTGTAAATGTACCGATTATGCTTGTTATCTAAGCCATCCAAGGTGCGGCTGAGTGTTTAATATGTGTTATGTGTTTGTCAATTTCTGCATCCTGTCCAAACTAAATTAAATACAAGCGTTATTATGCTTATTAGCGTATTATGAAGTCATAATCTGCAAGAGGAAGTAGATTATGGTTGGTTGTGACACAATTGCAGGATTTTAAAACTGAACAAAAGTAAATCAAACCAACCCCAAGAATAATTGAATTCATAGATTAAAAATAATTAAAAAAGTACAGAGTATATTTAAATACCCATTTAAATCTCGCAAAATTACGCCGTTAACACCCAACCAAGAATAGTAAAATCATCGTCTAATAAGTACTTAATTTCAAATTTTGCAGGTGGTAGGACCTTGTGCAAGGTCCACCCGGATTGCTACCACCATCTTGCTCGCTAATCCTGCCGTGAAACAGCACTGCTTGCACTGTTGTGTTTCGGCGTGAGAGTAAGACAGCCGGTGAAATTACTGGCACTTGAGGTATCCCATCTTAGCCTCTAGGTTGGCAACGCATCTGCAATCCCCCTGGTGTTGCAGGTGTGTATGGCGGTGGTGATCTCTTATCATCAGGAGACCACTTGCTCGTTTGCCATCCAGTTAAAAATAAAAAAAAAAAAAATAAATGGTTTGCAAAAAACGGTTAACCGGTTTAAATCCGTCGATGCGGTTATCAAACCGTTTTTGGTTTTCACGGGTTTTTTCATTATGGTCGAAGTTTTTTTTAAATCTTATCGGAGATATCCTCGGACCTTCGGAACTTAAAAAAAACTGCAAACACTTCAATCGTGCAAAGTTTAACTGGAAAAGATCAAGGATCCTAGGAACAAGTTCGCCTTTTTTTGCCTTTTCTTGCTAACTGTTATTTCATCTTCAGTCTATTTCTGATACCTAGCTAGTCCATGAATACTTATAGTTTAGCAACGACATTATTTATCTATGTTCATCTAATAAAGGTTCTTGGGCGTTCAACGTATGTAGACTAGAATCTTAAAATATCTCAAGATTTATTCAAATAATACCTACACATTATAAAATCAACTTATAATTTATTTCTTAATAATATATGAAGGCGCAAGATACATTGCATTGCATACATTAGGGGGCATTACATTATGTAAGTCACAGTATAACAAGTTTCCCTACAGTAATCCGATGGAGACGTCTAGACAGAGGCAATCGTGCGGGGCGTGAGTATTTGTCGGTTACTAACATTATTAAGGTCAGTTTTCATAGAAATGAAAGTATATTATGTAGAAAAAAAAACAAAAAAAAAGTATATATTTTGATACTTCTTGCCCCGAGTAAGTATGCCACACCTATTTTGTTTTATATAATTTCGCAATACCAATATGTACCGATTCGTAAAAGACATCTACCTTCCAAATCTTAAATTTGTGACAACCCTTCCTTACTTGCCTAAATACCTATACAGGCTGCGATATCGCTCAACATCAAAGGCGTCGGCCTACTGTAGGGAAAACTTGTTATACTGTGTGTACCTATGTAAATAGGTGCAATGAAAAGTTTTTTCAATAAACTCATCTCAAACATGTACGACGCATACATTATAACATAGAAACATTATTTTAATATATCACGTGACTTTTGTTCAAATTTTACATCTGCAAGGTGCCACAAAATTATTCCGAAATATTTCAGAATTTCTTGTAATAATTATTTTTCATGTTTTTTTTATGTTGGCCGACTACAAATGTTTCCATACATTTGGATGTTCGAAGTTCAAAGATATTGAACCAAAAATTCCTATGAAACACCCGAATGTTCAGTCGAATTAACCCAGCAAAGTTCCGAAATATTCAGGAATGATTTTCAGTTACCTTGTAAATAAATAAATAATAAAATTTACCGGTTTTTTATTACAAAAATACGTCTAATATAGGTATAGGTAGTACCTATTTGTAGGTATAGCATAGGTACCTACTCAATGCATGACCAAACATTTTTGTAGTAAATGGGTGACCGTTTTATAATTTAGCCACAGACTATAGTTTAATTAAGCGTTTAAAAACAGTCTAAAACGCCCATTACGAGAATAGTTAGTTGTTTTTTTTTCTCTTAAAAAACTAACTTTGTTTTAAAGGAACGTTCGGTAAGTAGGTACTTATTTGGTACCTAATTGTTTACTTGAAGTAGGTAAGTACGAGTATAATATAAAAAAATGTTTTAGTTTTAGGTTCTATTTTTATTTTATGTAAGTTTTTTATTTTATCAAAGTCAAAATCAAAGTTAGGTATAGTCTGTTAAAAAAGAGAAGAAACTAAAAAGTGGCAGCACTGTAGTGTCCTCCCTTTTTGGTTTGACAGGGTTTGAAAGGGATGACACTACAGTGTTTTTTAATTTCTTCTCTTTTTTGACAGACTATACCTAATCTAGTTACATGAAAAAACAACATACTTACACCTAAGTAAAAATAAAGTTAGTAACTTAATAATACATGAACTTTCATATAAAAATAGAAATAAATATTAAAAAATTAAACATTAATTAAAATATTGACCAAATACAACATTCAACATTATCCCACCAAATATAAAGGTAACGAAGTAATCTGGGGGCACGGTAGGTAGTGCCTCCGCACATCGACTAAAAGCGGGCAAGGCGGTACAATCCTTAATCGAATTACACGCTCAAAGTAATCGATGGCTCAAAGGCTAAAGTTTAGCTTTAAGTTCGAGGTAGGTGTTTAACGTATGTTTGTTTAATAAATCGATGATTTGTAAATACAATGACTGGTAGTGAAACTAGTAAATAATCAAAATATGTATTACAAATTATTGTCAATCCTGGACGGATCAAAGCATTATACTTCTAACTTTTTAAACGTTTTAAAATTTTAGCATTCTTGCAGCAAATAAGTTTTTTATAAAAAATATTTCAATGATACAACCTTTTCTGACTGTACTTGCATCCGCATCCGCACCAAAAATTAATCCGATTAATTAATTCGACTTGCAACATTTAAAGATAATTATTTACCTACGCACATAGAACGTTAGTTTTATTTTTATCTGGTTTTAGTTTTAAGCTCAACTCCTTATTAATATACATATATTTAGAAAAAAAATGTTTTTGGACGTCTTTTTCATACAGGTAGAGACATAGAGATAGATGGTCAGGTCACATACATACCTATACCAAATTAAAATAAAATCACATTTGCCTCCTCTTTTCCTGAACTTTGGTCGAGTTTCACCTATCCAGTGGAAAAAAATACATCACCACTGTTTTAGCTTATATATATAGGTACTAGCTTAAAAACATGTCTATACATATATTTAATGGACGTTCAAAAATGATTAAATATCTTATCAACAAACATTCACATGAAAATGCTGCACAAAGCATTAATTAGGTAGGTACTTACGGTCAAGGACTTTTGATACATGAGCCACCATTAGAACCACAAAACACCTATCTGTTTTGTGATGGAACCTTTTCTAAGCAAAAGCCGTTACGATTTTCCTTGTTGATTAATGAGATATCACTATGACGTTAACTGTGAAATGGGTCCATGATGGCTCATGAATTAAAATCCAAATCGCGTCAAATCAGCACTATTTATATGTAGGTTCCTACCCTATATTATTATAATGTAATTGGGGTGCGAACTGTATCAAAATGGACTCCATGGTTAAATTCAGCAGCCATGCAAAACTAAATAAACAAATTAAATAATTTAAAATGAAAAGAAAGTAAATACATTTATTTAACGCCATAAAACAAACACAGGAACAAACATAAAACAAAATATAAATACATACATGACGCTTTACACAACAACTTTTTATAATATCATTATATGTATTTTCATCTAAATGTGGCCGTACCTACTCTTTTGCACCTGTACTAGTGATGTAACGAATGTCATTTTTTGAACATTCGCGAATGCGAATATTCATTTTTCGTTTTGGCGCCAAATTGTCTATGGCAGTCTCGTTCGAACGAAGTGCGTTCCGTTTGTACTTTGTTCCGAGAATTATCCAGTTTATACGAACGCATCTAATAATGTGATTACGAGATTAAGTTATTTTTTGTTTAAAAAAACATAAGATTGTGCCCTTAGTGTAAGTTTTCAGTACAAAATACGTCTCGTTCGCGTTCGCGTTAAAATCTCAATTTGTATGGAAACACGAACATCGCAAACGTTCCGCTAGAGGCGCTGTTCGTGTTTCTATATAAATTGAGAGTTTAACGCGAACGCGATCGGGACGTATTTTGCAACCGAAAACTTACACTAAGGGTACTGTATCTAAAGCTAAACGCAGATATTTTCTTTTACAAGGCCGTCGCGAAATGAATTACATGTTAAGACGGTCGTAAGTACCTGCTATAAAAAAAGAATGGAAAAACAGCGTTAGACAATATGGCTTCTGCCTACAAACTGCTTATTTTATCTTGGCTTATCTTAAATGATTGTGACTTATGCAATAAACACAAAAGACAAACTAAAGTAATGAGCAGACATTTTTAGAAACAAGCATAGCACACCTTTGCGACAAAACTGTTACATCTGGTATCTAATATCGCCACTTTGGAGATAGCATTGCACAGTTTTGTCGCAAAGAAGCGATAGGTACTTAGGTAATCTTATCATATCAATAACAATAAACTTAATTACGAAATACTTAATTACAACAACTTAAATAAATAAAATTTAAATAATCTCTTAATTTCAGTGAGTTCTTGATAGTAATTTCTAAATCCTATTAGTTACGAATATGTTTCTTTTCGGCTAAGCAACTTGGCACATTTTTTGCACTTTCCGCAGTTCAATAATTAGTTAATACCTACTAAAAGGAGTAGAAATTTCACGCAGGTCAAAAGCACGAGACGCCTATCTGCCTAAAAAGCCAGATGTTCTGCCTCTAAACCCCAGTTTAGTTCGGAGCTCCATTTATCACTTAAATAACTAGTTTGCTTTAAACTTGCACGGAGATCGGGCTTGACGAAGCGTCACTCTTGCTCAAAAATAAGATATTAAGCCGCGTATCCACTAGAGGGAGCCTCGGGCCGAGCGGCTGCCTCGCTCCGAGGCCGCGCAAGTGGGGACGCTGCCAAAGGCACGGCTCAGACTGAGGCTTCTTTGAGCACGGCCAAAAAACCGACAAAATATGGCTCGGCTCGCGGTGCTCGGCCTGAGGCTGCTCTAATGGATACGCGGCTTTACTGATTTGCGGAGTTATCGCGTAACAAACACACAAAAAAACACAGACGAATTGAGAACCTCCTTTTTTGAAGTCGGTTGAAAATTGGCAAAAACTAATGCCTCATCCTAATAAACCGTAACGCATGGGTAAACACCATTATTCTATAACAAGAGCGTGTCGCACATTACGAAAAAAATCAAGTACCTAATATTATTGTGCGTTATAAGTAACACAATTAAAACACTTACTACAGTCTTAAAATCTATTACCTGAGAAACTCAGTAATCTTCACGGCACTTACGTCCTTTTGTTGAGAAAGGCAGTTTTTCTAATAACTCAAAAACGGTATTTCCGTCATGTTGAAATAAATTTTCATTGAAAGTATTTATTAAGCGTTTTAACTTTCCATATTTTTTGGACAAACGGATTACAGGTAGAGGGGCATTTTTGCTAGGTAGGTACTTTGGGAGCGATTATTTCCGGAAATCTTCACTTAATCAAAAAAGTTTTTGAAGAAGCTTACTATCTTTTCAAAAGAGCTGTTGAACTATGGTGCCACACGTTGAACCGAGTTAATAATTATTATTTTTTTCAATTTCCGTTACGTGCCCCCCTATAAATATTTATTTTTGTAATTTAACTACAAAACTAAATAGCGGGTTTGACAAAACATCTGTACTCCAAATTTAATTGATATACATCTTGTAGTTTTCGAGTAAAATGCCTGTGACATACGGATGGACGGACAGACAGACAGACGGACTTGTCGAAACTAGGTTCCGTTTTTGCCTTTTGGCTCTGGAACCCTAAAAAGGAGTCATACGAAAATTACATTCATAAAGAAGACTAGGTTTTACTGCTGAAGAGGTCCGTTATAGCAGAACATTGACTGAAGTAGAACATTTTTAATACGCCCACGCGACACCAATATGCGATCATGCAATTTAACATAACATTATGTCAATAAATACAATACAAAATCTACATTACATTATGTAGGCACTTATACATTGTTGACTTAATAAGTTGACATATTAAAATGAGTTCCATACCATTATTTTGCAACATTAACAATATCCATTTCAGTTTTAAATGATTTATAAAAATAAAATAAATCTTAGTAAAAATTTACATTATTTTTTATAATAATTCCTATAGTATAGTATATCATACCCAAAACCCTTTCAATTGCCAGCATTGAGATGTAAGTACATAAAAGCTAGAGATGATGGTAATATACCTGGGTAAATTATGTTGATGTTACTTATCTGTAACATAAAATACATACACTTCAAAATTATTCAAGGCACATTATAACATAATAAATAATATAGACTGCTTTTTTACCAATATTACACAGCGAAACTGCAGGCAATATAATGGTTGATTTATTGAACAACAAATGCACATTCAAAATAAAATAAAAACTTTTCATAATGTCAGTCGACATAGTTCCCATTAGACAGGCAAATATGAGCATATAACAAATATGACTTTATAATATTAAATCCATACTAATACTATAAATGCGAAAGTGTGTGTTTGTGTGTATGTTTGTCCGTCTTTCACGCCGTAACGAACCGACGGAGCGACGTGATTTTTGGCATAGAGATAGTTTATGGGCCCGAGAGTGACAAAGGCTACTTTTTATCCCGGAAAAATGCACAGTTCCCGCGGGAACAGCGCGCGATAACCGAATACCACGCGGGCGGAGCCGCGAGCAAAAGCTAGTATGACTATATTATATTAAAAAATATGACTTTATATGGTATTCAGTGCAAAAGCGCCTGGTCGACACTAATGGAGATCAAAGGGCTGGCAGCTATCTCTCTCAACTAATCGCCATCACCATTCAACGAGTGCTGCCAGCCACTTGGGCACCATACCATGGGGCCCTTTTTAGGGTTCCGTAGCCAAATGGCAAACACGGAACCCTTATGGATTCGTTATGTCTGTCTGTCTGTCCGTCCGTATGTCACAGCCACTTTTTTCCGAAACTTTATGAACTATACTGTTGAGACTTGGTAAGTAGATGTATTCTGTGAACCGCATTAAGATTTTTACACAAAAATAGAAAAAAAAAACAATAAGTTTTGGTGGTTATCCTCATAAAAAAGCCGTGGTGGCCTAGTGGTTTGACCTATCGCCTCTCAAGCAGAGGGTCGTAGGTTCAAACCCCGGCTCGCACCTCTGCGTTTTTCGAAATTCATGTGCGGAATTACATTTGAAATTTACCACGAGCTTTGCGGTGAAGGAAAACATCGTGAGGAAACCTGCACAAACCTGCGAAGCAATTCAATGGTGCGTGTGAAGTTCCCAATCCGCACTGGGCCCGCGTGGGAACTATGGCCCAAGCCCTCTTGTTCTGAGAGGAGGCCTGTGCCCAACAGTGGGACGTGTATAGGCTGGGATGGGGATGGGGTTATCCTCATACTTAAAACTGAAAAAATATTTTTCATCAAACCCAATACGTGTTTTTAGATTTAATTTAGTAGGTAAGTATTAAGTAAGTTAGGTAGTTACTTTATATATTTAATTCTACATTTAACTGTTATAATAATTAATTTATTGTCTAGTCTAGTATGACTAATGGAAACAGTGGGCGGCAAAGTTTGTCTGTCTGTCCAGTATTCGATTGGAGACTAACATTTAATATAAACTAAGTTTGTTTTTAAGAAGACTAGCAGGTATTAGTTTATGACACTTAAGTCCAACATTGTAACAGCCCTATTTTTGCAGAAAGGAAGTTAAAATGGACGATGTTTAACAAAAAGGATCCAAAGCAATTTGGTTGCTACTGAAACTACATCTAAAATAAAATATAGTTGAGGATTCACTTAAATATAAGCAGCTTCCAGAAAACATTTCAAAATATTGCCATGAGCAAAAATTACTTTTGAGCACCTGTGGTGTATTATTTATATCAAAATTGTGAGCTTTGTTAAGTCTTTTGATTAGTATAACAATTAAAATGCTCTATGGGGACTCTCTTTAAAGTAGAAAAGTATTTTGCAAACACCTTTTTTCCAATAAGCGTGTTGTATATCTTACTTAATCTTATATTATAAATATCTAATATAATATATGACCCTTCATCCAATATGAAAATAGATTTAACATAGGTATATTAGGTAATTAATGCACTATGGATAAAAATTGTAGCAAGCTAAATCATGGAGACAATATATGCCATATATTTTATGTAATGTCTTGCTATGTATTTTAATTAATATATGTAACAGAAATATACAGCATATACACAGCATGTGTCTACTCTCTGGACAATAACCTAAATCCTGAGTAGAATTCCTTCTCAAGATTATTCTAATAATGTAAATTATTTATTAGAAAATAAAAATAAAATACATTTTCAAAATAAAATGAAATGATTGATTTTGAGTTCAACAACTCGAGTTTCTAGGAGTTGGCGACACTGCCACAAGATCTTATATAACGTCGAAAACTTTCATAAATTTCACTCATAGTCAAAATACCATGAACTTATCACGCTAACACACACAAACACACACACACACACACATGTCACATGTGTTAGCGTGATACGTCCTGTGCATGGTATTTTGACTATAAGATCTTACATGTCAAAATAACACTGCTTATAACTTCCATCCATCTATAACAATCAAATATTGCTGTCCCTTCAGTGTTTTGTGCTTTATAAGTTAATAAGAACACTTTTAACCAGAACCGAGTTATAAAACATTGTTCTAATCAAAGCATCCACCACAATCACAATCGCAGCCATCTCCATCGCCACCTGTGCAACAGTCATCGTTGGTACCCCCAACCTCCCCACCACTGCCACTGCAGCACCCATCGTTCCCACCCTGATCACTCTCACAACAACCCTGCAAACAATTGGCACAACCTTCTCCGCACGAATCCAAACAATTGGCACAACTTTCACAGCAAATCCCGAGGCATTGACAATACATTCGACACATTATATACCAGCACCATGTATCGTCTGCGCATGAGTCCGCACACGCAAAGCAACAGAAGTCCTGATTCCTTTGCACCCTTCTTTGCATAACTTCAGCATACATTCGTCCAGAGATCTCAGAGTTTATAGGTTGTGGTAGAACGACGGATTCTACTGGTGGTGCGCTCGGTAACATTTTTTCTGATGCAATTTCTCCACCCAAAGGAGCGGATGGTGTTGGCTGCGATGTAACAACTGAATTCGACATTCTTTTAAAAAAGTAAAATATTGAAACGATTATGATTAAAAAGTGGTAGGACACAACCGCCTTTAGTTTCTACTTCCTCTGGACTGTTTTGAAGTTTGGTTGACGAACGCTATTTATTTATTTTTATTGACTCGTCGCTCGTTCGCACGTACTACAGATTGACCAACTTATCTGTGAATCAAAAAAATAATATTTCGCTCAAGTAGTGTTATCGCTTGGTCTAATTCACAGATAAGTTGTGACATGCTGTTGGTGTTGGTCAGTCCAAAGTCCAAGTCTTTCTTTGGGTCAGTCAGGTCAGTCTGACACTGACACTTGGCTGACAGCACAGCTGACAGTCTGACAGTGACTGCTCTTTTTTTACGTCAGAGGTAGATAAAGGCAATGTCATCCATAGAGTCTAACAGTGACTCAGCTTATTCATAATAAAAAAATAATATACTTTAATTAAATTAAAGTTATACAATTATGAGTTTACATACATAAAAAAGAACTAACCTAAGATAGCTTAACTAACTTGTTTTTTATTTATTTATTCATACGGGAAAAATTAATGGCCAAAAGACATGAAACATTTTTTAAATATAAAAATTGTTGAGAAAATTCGAAATATTTGTAAGTAAGATATAAAATAATAAGTACCTACTTGAAATCAAAGTTCGTATGTATCGTATCTTACCGTCCCGCTATTGCTAATATTATTTCATACGAGAGTGAGAGGGACGGTACGATACGAGCTTCGATTTTCGAATTTCGTAGTAGCCCTACTGAGAGCCTACCTGCTCCGAAGTTCGAAAATCGAAGCTCAAATCGTACCATCTCTCTCGCTCTCGTATAAAATAGTATATACGGAAATACACGAACTTCAATTTTCGTATTTCGTAGTAGCCCTGCTGTTTTAGAGTTGGAGGCAGAGATATTCTTCCTGACGCAGGATCAGCAGAAGGAGAACTCAAAATTGGTGGAGAAGCAGCATCTAATGGTGTTTCATCTACTAAGTAGGATTGTATAGGCCGGCTTAACCCTATCAATAAAAACTGTCACTTCCTGGCCGCCAATATCAAGTTTAATATTTTTTTAAGGATGAGGCTGTATGACCTACGAGACATTCCTTCTCACAAATATTATAAGTGTGTGGCAGTGTCTAGCATCTTAGGAACGTAAAATATTCTGCTGCCTGAATTCTACGTTGTATGTAGGCTAAGGCAGGCGCGGCGCACTTCGCGATATAGGTGCGATTCTGTAAGTATCAAAACACCTCACGCCGGCGTGGGTTTACTCACTCACTAGGGCTATGAGCAGAGCACCGCCCGGCACGCACGCTCGCAGTCTCTAGCTCGAACTAGTCGCGCCGCGTAACGCTACGTGTAGCTGTGTGATTTTCGTGAAACTGGTTCACAAAAAAATATTGCATTCATATTTATTTTATTTATATATTCATATTCTGTACATAACATTACACTAACTAGTTAACCCAATGATGTTCGAAACCATATTAAGTACGAGTGCGACAAAAGAACAGACAGGTAATGAGGGCTATCGTTTTTTGTCTCACTAGATGGCGCACTGTTGCGTGAGGTTTTTAAGTATGGCTTTCAAAATTTGTTATTACGGGCGTGAAAACAAAGTTTAGATTAAAATCAAAGGCGTCTTTACCTATAGTGCAGAGTGTGCGTTGCACACGGGCGCAGCGGTGTTAGGGGTTATATTTAATACACCTTAAAACCGTACAATAAAAATATCGAGCATGCCACAGTGTTGCATAGTCCCCGTTTTGTTCGGAAAAAAGGAAGTACAAAGGTTTTCGAAAGACAAAACTGTCTCAAAACACAGACATTCATTGCCCCGGAACGCATATTTGCCATAATTAATTTCAGATATTGCAATTATCAATGCCACTGCGGGCGTACAAAACCTTTTAGGCAGCCGACGACGCGTTCGGCACGCGACCTAGTACAATTATTCATTTTGTGACCGTTGGAGATCGCAGGCGCGTCAATTTAAAAATACTAGAAAACTAAGTATTTGTCCGAATTTACTCTTAAGTTATATTGTGAGTATTGTTTTTTATTGATTTACAACCCTATCCTAAACCAAAACGTTGGTGATGAATAATAACGACCTTCGCGCGCAGCCACTAGAGTTCAATGTTGCTTAATGCGCGGTGATTTTGCTAATAAAAATTACGTAGGCATATAAAATGGCGGCTTTCGTCAACATCAAAAGAGAGAACCTTCTGTACTTGTACTATTACTTATTCTGTGGCTGAGGTAACGTACGAGATCTTGCCATATGGCTACGCAGACGTGATCATTAATTAATGTCCACTTCATGGTCGTTACTTGACACGACTCCGGTACTCCTAGTGTAAGTTTTCGGTTACAAAATACATCTCGATCGCGTTCGCGTCAAAATCTCAATTTATATGGAAACACGAACAGCGCCTCTAGCGGAACGTTTGCGATGTTTGTGTTTCCATACAAATTGAGATTTTAGCGCGAACGCGATCGAGACGTATTTTGTAACCGAAAACTTACACTTAAACTAACACTCACATGCGTCGCAACGCCTCGCCCTAAACTAATTCTGCCACTATTTATTATTAGACTAGACTTATTAGTGGCGTGCAATCGAAGAGGTCAAGAGGCCTATGTCCAGCAGTGGACTAAGAGAGGCTGATGATGATTAAACTAGTTGTTGCCCGCGACTATGTTCGCGTAGAATTCGTTTATCGCTATCCCGTGGGAACTATGCAATTTTCCGGGATATGCCCTTCCGACCTTCCCCGGGACTCAAACTATCTATATGCCGAATTTCATCTAAATCGGTCCTAGCGGTTTAGACGCGAAGAGGTAACAAACAAACTAACAAACATTGGGAGATATTACACTCATTACATATATTAAATACTAGCGACCCGCCCCGGCTTCGCACGGGCAAAATAAAAATAAAGCGACCAAATGCGAGTCGGACTCCCGCACGAAGGGTTCCGTACCTCTATACAACATTAGACATTAGCAAAAGACGGCAAAAAAAAACGTTTGCTGTATGGGAGCCCGCCTTAAATATTTTATTTTATTTTAATTTAATTATTTATTTTTGAAGTGAATGAATATCATCATCATCCCAGCCTATATACGTCCCACTGCTGGGCACAGGCCTCCTCTCAGAACAAGAGGGCTTGGGCCATAGTTCCCACGCGGGCCCAGTGCGGATTGGGAACTTCGCACGCACCATTGAATCGCTTCGCAGGTTTTCCTTCACCGCAAAGCTCGTGGTAAATTTCACATGTAATTCCGCACATGAATTTCGAAAAACTCAGAGGTGCGAGCCGGGGTTCGAACCCACGACCCTCTGCTTGAGAGGCGATAGGTCAAACCACTAGGCCACCACGGCTTCAGGTCAGGCCACCACGGCTTCGAATGAATATACAAATAAATATTTTGTGAATATTTCAAGCAACTACCTGTTGCCGTTATTAATATCGAGCAAAAAGCGGCAAAAAAATCACGTTCGTTGTGTTGGAGCCCCCCTTAAACATTTATTTTATTCTGTTTTTAGTATTATTGTTGTTATAGCGCCAACAGAAATATATCATCTGTGGAAAGTTCAACTGTCTAGCTATCACGGTTCACGAGAGACAGACAGACGCACTGTGGAGTCTTAGTAATAGAATCCCGTTTTTATTACCCATTTGGACACAGACACAGAACTCTAAAAAGGTCTCTAATCAAGGGCACTTAACACACATTTTTGAGCTCCATTTCCCAGGACCCGCGCCCCGCGCGAAGCCGGAGCGCGTCAACGTAGTAAGTTACGAGTAGTAAATGCATTTTTTATTTAGATTAATATTTGTAAATTCGTAATATCTTTTGAATGGAACGGCCGATTTGAATAATTCAAAAAGTAATCTACAGGTCAGGTATTGAAACCGTCTTGAATGTGATATTATTTAGTTGGATTAATTGGATAAGGATTAATTCAAAGGTATGGATAATTATAGTATGATTTTAGTCTGCATTTCTGTCAACTTTTTAAATGTAAAAAGTACCTACTCATAGGGACATAACTACAATAGTTTGACATAATGGTATCGCAAAGTTTTTTGTAGATAATTAATATATTCTTTAATATCGTAGAACATTTTTTTGTTCTATCATCAAGTTTCCACAGGGCATGCGATTAAGGGGTTGCTCTTCCATACAAACCTACGGACACCCCGCATAGCTTCCACGGACATGTTTTCTTAGAGGATTTTTTGAGAATAGTAAATTATGGATATGCTCTTCAAGCAAAATCCAAAAAAAAGTTACTTTATTGCATCAAAAGTGCAGCGTGATGCAGTAAATTTTGATGCATTTTACCATTGTATGAGTACAACTGACAGTGTTCGCAGCGAGCATGTAGTGACATCTTATATGGGTGCGTGAGTCAATGTCACAAAATCAAACTATTGTAAATAGGTATCGACTATTTCGTGTGGTCACGTGACCATCACCTTTGGCTCAGATAATACGACAACTAAATGAAGAAAGCATGAGATCACTGAGAGATCAAGTTCAAGTTTCTGAGTCTAGTATCTACTTTTTTTGTTTTTAAATCTGTTATTTTCGGAAGTTGAAATGCCTAAACTATTATTTCTGATTAATGCAAGGAGGCAAACTGTAAGTAAGACAAAAATAGGTAAGTTACTTTTAAAATTGTCATTTAAAATAATAATTATTTAAGTAAAAGACCCAGTCCTCGGCAAAAATTATAACATTGCATACTTTACATACATTATAATGCGGTGCTTCGATCTAGGACAAGTGGTTTAAATTCAACTTACAAATTCTGAACAGATATTAGTTATTTACTCTTACGTAGACAGTAGCGCCACTAATTTATATAAAGCATATTTATTCTCACAATAAAAGGTGCTAGGTGTAATCACTAAACTAATTAGTTAAAAAATAAGGTCTACATTCAACATACATTGCATGTGTATGTATGAATATCAAGTTTTACAGTGAGGCTCAAATAAATTCCTACATATCACGGCATTTTTACGGCCGCTAAATCTAGGCTCGGTGAATAAAAAGGTTTTCACAATCGAAGTAGTTTTCGTACCTTTTTTATTATTATAACTGGCTAGATAAGTAAAATTTAAACGTCATTATAATACATTTTTGTCACAACGTCAAGTCAATGAGATTGATATTCAAAAGCAATTATGTTTGAATAATTATGGTTTGAACACAAATCAAGAAGTCAAAAAGTTGGCGGACGAGAGGAAATTAGCAAGAGTGCAACTCTTGAACTATTTATGTATGTACGATTTGATGATGAAAAAATTGGATACACGGGTATGTTAATTTTATCATTTTTGTCAGAAACATTAATATTGTTACAAGAACACCAGAGGCAGGGCTGTAAGAATTTCATTCCTACTGGGTGGCCAAAGTATGGCTTATCGTGTGTACCAAACTTGTGGTCTGCAGCAACCTACTACGAAAACATACCAAATTTCCCTAACTCTTAGTAGCGTCGTGAACATTTTCACTCCATAGAAGTAAGTCGCTTCCCACCGTCTGTCTGCATATGTACGAGTATGTATAGTATGTACTCTATTATGAAGTGATTCAAGATTTATTATTTTATTTATAAGTGTGAGAAACGGCAGGGGTTATGGTTTTGGAGCGTATGTATGGGCATTTCTTTCGTACGCTATGCAACAAGGCGAAGGCAAGGAAAATAAGTCTTTGTTAGGAGTGACACAAGTTGTTAATTTTATGCGTACATGTCTTTCCGTCGGCTCATCCGTCCGTCCGTCTGTTGATCTGTCCATATGTCTGTCCGTCTGTCTGTGTATCTGTGTTTCGAAGTGAACACTACATCTTAGTCCTATTTTTTTAATGATTGTTTACCAACGCACACACCAAATTTTATCCTAAAAAGCTGAAATTTAAGATAAGGAAAAAATACCTACATAAAATTCTACTGGTTCGTAACTATTATTTAGTTTTTAGGATTCCGTACCTAAAAAGTGCCAACGGAACCCTATTGCTAAGACTCCGCTGTCTGTCTGTCTGTCTGTCCGTCCGTCTGTCACAGGGCTCTATCTCTTGAGTTGTAATAGTTAGACACTTGGAATTTTTACAGATTATGTATTACTGTGACCGCTATAGCAACAAATACTCAAACCAGAATAAAATAAATATTTAAGGGTGGCTCCCATACAACAAACGTGATTGTTTTGCCGTTTTTTGCATGATGTTAATAACGGCAATTTATTAATTATTCACAGAATATTTAGCTGTGTAATTACTTTAAAAATAAATAATTAAATTAAAATAAAACAAATATTTAAGGAGGGCTTCTATACAACAAACTTGTTTTTCTGGCCGTTTTTTTTGCTAATGTCTAATGTTGTATAGATAATGGTACGGAACACCTCGTGCGCGAAACCGACTTGCACTTGGCCAGTTTATTTTTAATACCCAGGGTAGGTATCATGGAATTCAATGTTAAATTTTACAACTCTACCTCTATATCACTAATCTCTGTAAATTTGACATGCAGGCAGAAAGGAATAGCAAAAATCTAAATTCAATATCAGGATATTTTGAAAAAGATAAGTATTGTTCACTAACCGATTTTAATGACGATGATGATGCTGATGATGATGATGATGATGATGATGATGATGGTCGTATGTCATCGCTGCCGAATTCTTACTTTATTCAATGAAAGACATGGAGAAACTTTGTCACAAAGACTTAATTCAGATAATTTGATATTACGCTGTCCGTCCGTCTATTTCTATAGGATTACTTAAAACTGAAGCAAACTGAAGTGGCAGTGGGCCGGCCATATCAGCCGAAGAACCGGTAACTGCTAGGGTAAACGAGAAAAAGCCTAGGACGCCCTCAGACTAGGTGGAGCGATGATCTTCACTGGGTAGCTGACAGTAACTGGATGAGAGTGGCCGAGGATCGTGCTCAGTGGCGTGCAATTGGAGACGCCTCTATGTCCAGTAGTGGGCTAAGATAGGCCGATGATGATGATGATGATGATGACTTAAAATAAGACAATAATCCCACTCATATTATAAATGCGAAAGTTTGTTAGTCTGTTTGTTTATTTCTTTATTACCTTTTCACGTCTAAATCGTTGAACTGATTAGGATGAAATTTGAGATACAGATAGTTTGAGTCCCGTAGAAAAACATAGGGTAGTTTTTTTTAATCACATAATTCCCGCGGAATAGCTATAAACGAATTCTACGCGGACAGAGTTGCGTGCAACAGTATGTACATTAGGGAATTTACCTACTGATAGTCTGATTTACGTCCTTATGCTGTAACTAAAAGGCATCGGTCACCTAGGTATCTTATAGTCTGTCTGCTAATACTATTTCTGTATTTATTAATGCACAATTCCTTTCAGATTCAATGATAACTAACTGCATATAACTTTGCCTGGAATTATTATATTGCTGAAGTAGCCTTGGTGCTGTCATGCAATATTCAAGGTGAAGAAAAGAAGAAACGTTTAATGTTGATATGCAAGAAATTTAGGAATATCCGACTGATTAGATTTATTTATTAACGCTGTGTTAAAAAGTTTGTTCTAAATAAATATGATGTACACAACGAAATAAAGTCTTCGTAGGCATCTTTCTTTTAGCGTTCCGTGGGAGGAAATTTTAGTGGAGCTTCTAAAAACAAGAATACCAACAGGTATGTAGTTTTCATTTGTTGAATGAAACTATAGTAATTTCAGATGATGAGATAATAGGGGTACATATATATAAAGTACTATAAAACCGTACAACTTTGACCTTTGATATAACTTTGCCCAAGTTGTAATTTTTTAAAACATCTGAAATAAAACAAAATTGACTGATTTGTGACCACTTTGTGACATGCACATTTCTAAATCATTTTTGTATATTTTTTTCCCTGTTGTCACGAATAAATCTTTTCTTTTCCCTCGATATTGGAATATTTCTTTATTCCTGACGGGAGTTACTTCTCCTTTTTAGGGTTCCGTACCCAAAGGGTGCCAACGGGACCCTATTGCTGAGACTCTGCTGTCTGTCTGTCTGTCTGTCTTCTACTGGTTCGTAACTATTATTTAGTTTTTAAGGTTAGGCCAACGGGACCCTATTGCTGAGACTCTGCTGTCTGTCTGTCTGTCTGTCTGTCTGTCCATCCGTCTGTCACAGGGCTTTATCTCTTGAACTGTAATAGCTACCCGTGTGATGTCGGGTTAGAATTAGACCTCTCCATTTCTTCCGTGGATGTCGTAAGAGGCGACTGAGGACCGTAGGCCACAGGCTAGCAACCTGTCACTATTGTACCGTTTTTGTCAAACTTAAAACGTAAAATTGCTAAAAGTGGCTCCGAAGCTGTAACGTTTCGTGTGCTTTGCCTACCCCATTTAGGCATACATGTTTGTGTGTACTAGACACTTGAAATGTTGACAGATTATGTAGGTATTACTGTGGCCTCCATAACAACAAATACTAATAATAAAGTAAGTAAAATTAAAAAATAAATGGAGTTGTCATACAAGAAACGTGTTTTTTCCCAGCGTTTTTTGGTTACTAGGCGTTGCTAAAACTTATAAGTGAACTGTTTTAAAACATTGTACGTACGGAACCCTTCGTATGTACGAGTCCGACTCGAACTTGACCTTATTTTATCCTGCTAAGGCCTTTTTGTTACAGCTTATATTTAACTCCGCGGGCAAAATAAATATGAAGGGCAAAATTGGACGGTTTTAAACGTTACGTTACGTTAGTACTAAAAATAGTCTTCTATTTATAACAGAAAACGAACGACCAATAATTGAAGGATTTTAAATTGTGTTTATGTATGTAGGTAAATTATTTGATGGTGTTACATGACTCTCATGCAGCTCGTGAATTTGCTGCTCTGTATGTATGTGTGTTCTGGTGTTCTAAGTGACGATTAAATATTCACAGAAAAAAACAACCAAAATATCTAAATATCTTACGATATTAATGTTTATTTGTTAGGCCTTTACCATATGTAATTTGACTTTTTATGAAAGTGCAGTAGGGAGGATTTCTGCATGACACACACACATGTGTCGCACAAACACAGTTGTCTTGCACTTGTGTTTGCGGAGTGGCAAAGGAAAACGTTGAAGTTATTAATATGATTCAATCAAATAAGTTTACACTTTATGACCTAGTCTCTATCACTTCGTGTTTGAACTGAAATAAGACTCAGAAAACAAGTAAACGATAAGTTGGGAGGGAGATCACTAATGGTATTTTTTCAGGAACGCGGTGAGGTATCAGCGGCAATTTCTCGTTACCTTTATCAAATACCTTGCTACCCTTTAAAGTAGTGATAAAATCAAACTTCTATTTCAACGCAAACAAATTGTATAATTTTATGACACAGTCATTGAAATAGTACATTACTGCAAAGACCAGTAAGTAAGCCATAAAGCTTGTATAGTGCTTTTCTCAAAAATGATGACGATGATGATGATGACGAGGATGATGATTGTTAGTGATGGTGACGATGATGGTCGTTGATGGTGACGGTGATGATGATGATTGTTAGTGATGATGATGGTCGTTGATGGTGACGATGATGATGATGATTCTATAATGATGATGATAATGATGATGGTTGTTGATGATGATTTTGATGATGATGCTGATGATGATGACGGTTGATTGTGATTATTATGATGATGTAGATGATGTAAATAATATAGATGATAATATAGACGACGTAGATAATGATAATGATGATGATGCAGATATGTATATGATGATATTGATGATGATGACGATGATGATGATGTAAATTATGTAGATGATGATGATGATGATGCTGAAAACGATGATGATGATTGGGCAGAACAAACATGACATGTACCTATGTAATATTTCTTCTGACATGTGTAATATTTGTAACACCTGTGTAAGTTCCTGCGGATTAAATAATTTCATTTTATTTCATTTCATGATGGTTAGGATGTCGATGACGACGATTTATATGATGATGATGATGAAGATGGTTGATTGTGATCATTATGATGATATAGTTGATGTAAATTATGTAGATGATTATATAGATGAAGTAGATGATGATAATGATGATAATGCAGACATGTATATGATGTATATGATGATATTGATGATGATGACGATGATGAAGATGTAAATTATGTAGATGATGATGTAGAAGATGATAATAATGTAGATGGTGATGATGCTGAAAACGATGATGATGATTGGGGCAGAACAAACATGACATGTACCTGTGTATGTTCCTGCGAAATAAATAATTTCTCACCCTGGAGATCGCATAGATCGATATTTACTTGACATCTTATTCCGAAACTTAATTATTATTTTGTCACTAGTAACGTGCTAGCACAAGTCTTTTCGCGATAGTTTTAATCTTCTTCTGCGTGAAACATAAACATTGTAGTAAAAATAGTAGAATTATTATATGTTAATTTTTTTAACAAACGAGTTGGTGTTATGCTCTATGTCACAGGATGACTAAATATTGACTATCCATATCGATAATAATATCACTCATGTTTAGACTTTGCTCATGCCTAGCTTTAGAGACATTCTTGACTGAGCCGGCCGCGATAACTGTAGTAGGTAGTATGGCGTTCTTTTTCGAGTGTCATTGCTACTGAACTGTCAGGTTGCCTTACAGAAGAAAAGGAAACTCGTGTAAAATGACAATCTCGCATACAGATACCCAGAATCAAGAACCAAAATCAGAAGAATTGTATAAGCTCATATATTGATATTTTTTATTGTGAGCTTACTTTTTTTAAATATGTGTAACTATTATTACAAATTATATATTTTTAAGCTTCTGGTACCTTGACTTTTGTATTTAGGACTATTGCATGGTAGGTGCACGCGGCTATTAGCTAGTTTATAAGATCTCCGCTTACAAATTGTATCTTTCGCGTCACTGCTTTCATTATAGTGGCATCATAATAATGTTTGATTTTGAGTTTGCATTACATTATAGGCACTAAGTAAGTATAGAAGTTAGGTTGGTCAAAACTGTCTTATTGGCTGTACATTAATTTTCACCCAATCTAGTGTCCCAAATTTCAAATTTGTCAATTTTCAAAATCACTCAATATGCCTGACTGAAATGTTTTGAATGAAATCTGGGCCATATTGTCCGAAATAAAGGTCTTTACTTATTATTGTAATAGCTGGTTCAGATTTTCGATCACGAACCCATCTGGACCCGGTCATTTGAAAGGCATGGGACCACAGCCAACATATCTAATATAGATGAGATGAGCAGAATTTTGGAGGTCTATCCCCTAATACACTATAAGGATGTGCTAGCGGACAGGCCTCTACAGTTGTCAGATCCGAACAGTAATTCACATGGAGTGGGCTATGGCGTTATAGGATGCCGTATACAGCATTACCGAGATATGGAGTGAGATAACGGACACCTACCATTCCAATTTTCCAATATCATATAAATTGTACTTTTAGTAGACGATGACATGCCGTTCACTAAATGGGCCGCTCAAACTATTGACCCCCCGGAACAACGAGGTGTAGTATAATATAATGCTTCAAAAATGTGTTTCACATACTTTTATTCTGACCTAGAAAGACGTGTAATAGTATGTGATATTTTTGATTGGTTCGATTGCATCGAAATAAATACTTGAATAATTGAGTGGTTTCGGTGTTACCAGGTTCCTTGACCCTTGATGCGTGGCTTTACTGGTACGTCCATGAGGCATATGTGCTATATGACCAGTGATGTAAATAATGGAGTTGTTCTTTCAATAAATAATAAACTTTATTACATACATTATAATAATTATTTTTATTCTTGAACCACATTTAGATATTGTTGATTGACTGGACAGCGGGAATATTTAACTTGTATCACAGTTTATACCTTTTTTTGTTCTCAAAGTATTAGCTGAATCTAATGCCGACGTTGTTCACTAGCAGACCTGACCCCCTGATCCTGATAATTATTCTCAAACGCTGTCTAATGCGACATACTGCATTTTACTTACCCCAAAGAAAAGATTGTATGGTAGAACTGCAACTGTCACAGGCGGAACGGCAGTGATGGGCCTGGTAATTGCAGCCTGCTCGCGTGCTCGGACAGATGAGAGGAATAGAGCAACAAAATAATTAAAAGAAACTGGAATTAATCAAAATACCACGCACAGGACTTATCACGCTAACACACACGAGTAATATTTACCTCGATGTTTCGGCAACATTACAGTGGCCGTGGTCACGAGTAGACTGAAGTGTGGGGTGTCAAGTCTGCCTAGCAGCGCGAGTCCTTCGAACTACCCGCACTTGGTCATTTTTATTTGTCACCCCACACTTCAGTCTACCCGTGACCACGGCGACTGTAATGTTGCCGAAACGTCGAGGTAAATATTACTCGTGTCTAAAAATATATTGTTTCCAAAATAGTTACTTGATTTATAATGCATAATATTTGGCATGATAATTGGGATATGAATTTACTGTACCAGCGGGAAAATTACAAATTAATTATACCCACTGCCCGGTCAACCAGACTAGTTAGCCGTAGATCCTACAGGCAAAGAGCGCTCAAAAAGTAGCAAAGTAAATACATTCCCTTTTTACTCTTAGTATTTGAGGACATGTATAGTTATTTTCACACCTCACCTTCAGAAAAGTAACTTTTCCTCCCTGACGAGAGGGAGCAAAGTGGAACTTTTCTGTTCAAGGCTTTTCTAAGTATTTTATTGCAAATGCAATTTTTGAAGTTGATAATTGTAAAGCCACGCCATTTTCTATGCTGGTTGTTCTTTAATAATATTTAGAATTTACTTCTTTCAAGTTTCTTAATGCTCGGTGTGAAAAGTTGTATGAGCGACTCGGGAGAAAAATTATTTTCATCTTGTGCGTTAACACTTGAATCCCTCATTACGCTCAGGATTCTACTTTAGAATCCTTCGCTACATTCTGGATTCTACAATAGAATCCTGAGCGTAGCGAGGGATTCTAAAGTAGAATCCTGAGCGTAATGAGGGATTCAAGTGTTAACGCCCAAGATGAAAATATTTTTGCTCCCGAGTGGCTCATACAACTTTTCACACCGAGCATTAAGCAACTTGAAAATAACAAATTCTGAGTATTATTAAAGAAGCATAAGCATAAGCATAGAAAATGGCGTGGCTTTACAATTATCAACTTCAAAAAATTGCATTTGCAATAAAATACTTAGAAAAGCCTTGAACAGAAAAGTTGCACTTTGCTCCCTCTCGTCAGGGAGGAAAAGTTACTTTTCTGAAGGAGAGGTGTGAAATAGTTATTTGTGTCACAAGGGAGCAAAATGGTATAGAAAATGACGTGGCTTTCCTAAAATTGTATTTGCAATAAAACACTTAGAAAAGCCTTGAACAGAAAAATTGCACTTTGCTCCCTCTCGGTAGGGAGGAAAAGTTACTTTTCTGAAGGAGAAGTGTGAAAAAAACTATTTGAGCATTTCTAAATAAAGTTTGTACATTTGATTTGCGACTCCTATTTGTGATAAAAAATTGCAGGTATGTAGAGTGAACGATACTGAGTCGTAATAACATAGCCTCTCAAAATGTCCCAATTGGTTTGTATGGAAATTTCCTGTTTTGTTACCAAAACTATGGATTTGCGGTAACAAAAAAGGAACTTTCCATACAAATTAATTGGGACATTTCGGGAGACTATGTTATTTAAACTCAGTGAACGATTCACTCTATCTACCTGCAAATTTTTCCCAAATCTGAGTCGCAAATCAAATGTACAAACTTTTTTAGAAATGCTCATTTTAGCACTGTAGCTTGCTGTGACAAAGTACCAAACTTTTCAGCTACCTATGAGCTTGACTGCTTCGAATTAGGTTTGATGCAACATCTGTCTCCGATGATGACGTGTCAGCTAAACTGAACGTTCCCGTAGTCTGCAAATACGACGGACTATTTGCGGTAGTTCTAGTTCCTTCACAAGACCTTGAAGAAAGAACTGCGTTATTTTTCCGCCTTTGTACCTTTGCAAGAACTGAAGATGCTACTGCGAAAGGAACAAAGACAAAAAAATAAACGCAGTTTTTCCTTCTAGTCTTGTAAAGGAACTAATGCAAAAAAACGCAGTAGTTCCATCGCACGAACATCCAAAGGAAGCACTGCCAATAATCCAGTACGCACGACTACAACTCTGCTGGATCGGATAAAAATCCTAGCAGATAATACTTACAATAGGTAGTTATATGATACGAATTGACAACTGTTTTCGACTCGAAGGTAACAAAGGGAGTGTAGATAATTTTGGAACTGCTCGTAGTCTTCGGCTGATTGTGCCAAATCATCGGTTATGATTATCCTAACAAAATCAATTTATAGAGATATGTAGGTACAAAATTAGCACGGGATAGTTTTTTACCGCAATTTGATACCAGTTATCGGCGAGTGGGTGAACTTTTGCTGTTATGTAAGTATTTCGTAAGTATTTATTTATACCTATAAAGGCAAAACATGGCCTAAAAATGCATGAGATTTGGCAAACATACAATTGGAATTATGGAATACTCCTTGAGGATCGCAGAGGTGCAAGAAGTTTTTTTTTAATTCGAATACCTACACTACAGAATAGATTTTTTCTTCAATGGGAGCGAAGCCGCGGGATTAAGCTAGTAATTATATATACGAACTGAGAAATCCAGATGCAGAAGCCTAGATAAACTCTTCGTCAACTCTTTTCATGGTTAGCAACTTATTAATAATTGATATTAGCAGCTTATGATTACTAATTCTCTACCAAAAGTCTTACCACAGAAATTGAGTGATGATGATGATGATAATTAGGTTAGTAAACTCTGTAAGCTTTTTATTACCTCTTTTGATAGAAAGAGCTTACACGAAGCTCTGTTCATAAACTATTAGGTATGTCTAAAGGCACTGTTACACATGCTCGTTACTAGCATGCTTATAAGAATGCTTATGAGCATGTTCATGGACTGAAGCAAACGCGTTCACACTTGCTTATTACCTTTCCCCCTTCCACCCCGTCTCGAGCTTGCAACTAATAAGCATGCTCGATAGTAGCATGTCCTGTTCACACATGCTACTAGTTAGCATTTGCTCAATAGTAGCATGCTTTCTTGCTACTAAAGAGCATGTGTAACAGTGTCTTAAGGGACTTTGGCCTTACGGATGCCCTTGATAAACTTGATTGCCTGTGCATTTCTGTGCGTGTCGTACAAGGTGACTAAGAGCCCTGGTGGCAGCGCTCTCTATTGCTAACTACGAATTCCAAACTCCAGCTCTGCGGCGTGGAAGGTAAGGACAAACCACCGCACTATTTTCCCAAGAAACTCGTCCTGTACATTTGCTACCGATTTTCAACCGACGACCATGACCAAATTAGCAAGAGTAGTAACTACGAAAAGTAACTATAAATATAACCTGAATAATAGCAAGACCATCAACCAAGACAAGAAACCGTGGTCAGAATCTTGGTAATTTCTCAATTTATCGTACACATATTATGAACACTTGAAAGGCGTTTGGCTCGTATTATAATATGCGAACAGTTATCCAAGACCCTGCTTCTAATTATCAATAAAATACCTATAAATTTTATAGGTCGTAGTAAAATTTTCGAGTAAAGTACAGTTGGTACAAAATTTCGTGACTCGATAAAAAAATGTGAATATTACTCGAAGGAGTACCCGATCGGGTAGCTAAGTGTCGCAATAGACTTTCGCTAGCTGGCGCTGTCTATTTGAGTGTGTGCGTGAGCTCCTAGTGTCCGTATACGGCCGCAATTGACGTTCAAAGTAAAGCACCTCGTTTGCGGCTTTGGCGGAATATTTCATTTCGAGTGTGGGGTCAAAAAATCGGTTACGCTTAGATACTCCCGCCACTAGTTTTTGGTGAAATAATTCTTCATAATTTACGAAAAAAACCTGAAAAAAGGAACTATTGATAACAGCGCCATCTAACGGGACATTGCTCATGAGCTAACCAGGAGCAAACCCCTTAAAAGATGTTTTATGACAACTTTTTTACACTTTGAGTAACACTATTGAAGTTTTAGTAGGGAACCCTAATTTTTTCCGGTAATAAATGTAGCCTATGGCACTTTGGAATAATTTGGCATTCTAATAGTGACAGAATTTTTAAAATCGGTCTAGTAGTTTTTGAGTTAATTCGTAACAAACATCCAAAAATACAAAAAATCCAAATCTTTCCTCTTTATAATATTAGTATAAATGGGGATCTAGCTGTAACTGTAGGTACAGGATAAATTTGTACCTATGTGTCATTAAGAAATGTGCAACTCATTATTGTTTATTTTCAACTTAGCTTTAAAATTAAATTTTATCCTCATTCAATCTCTTACAGCAAGCAAACACACATCAACTCAAATTTAATTATTTTAATCAATCATAAACAGTATAATTTCGGATACCTCATAATTTGAAATTGACAACGAAATCGTAGAAGTTCTACTAGGCAGGCGAAACAGTTATTTTTTACTTTTAAAGAAGAAACTGAAAAAAAATGGAGCCAGCGACCCGCGCTTTGGAAGAATCCATAAAGAAGGATGACCCGACTAGTGTTGTCACGCAGCAGCCAAGGAAGATCGAAAAATTCGAAGACAGCGAAAGTGCCGAAAGTATTGATGTGACGTTGAATCGACGTTGTAGTGATTGTTGCCGCAACTGCATCGAAGATTGCCTCAAGTGCCTAATTTTGAGTGTGCGTTACATGACGTGTTTCACGTGTTGTATGCCGGTTCGTCGTTGTGGAGTATATCCCTAGGTCTGAAGACGACTACAGTTTTTCTTTTGCTATAAATCATTATTTGTTAATCAAGGGTGAAAAGTTGTTTGGCGCAAGTGCTTTTATTGAAAACCGAGCAAGCGAAGGATTCTACGATCGAACCACGTATGGCGTGACTGCGTGACCGAGGGTTTCAAAGTACAAGACGCTTACTTTACAGCCGAGCGAAAAACGCAATTTTTCACCTCACTACAGAAAAATAGTAGATGGAAGGAAATATATAAATAAAACATTTATAAATCGCTTTTTGAATACTCTGTCGCACGCTAGTGCTCGCAGCTTGCCTCCGTTGTAGAACTTCTTATCCCGTAGGAATTCCGCAAAATACGTCCATGTTCCTCTCCTCTACAATTATAATATTATTATCTACCTATGTAAAAGTTCAGCTTTTTAAATCCAAGGCTTTGGGCTGGACGTCGATGAGTGAGTGAGTCAGGCAGTCAGGGTGCTCGTGATCGCATTCACCATCTCTTTCTACCCTCACCCTATGCCGTGTGACAAGAAGAAATTGTAAAAACGATTAAGATTCCGACTGCGTTGGAAAATAATTCTCCATTAGCACGGGAGTTTGTACCTAAAGCGTTGACGTTACTATAAAGTAGTTAAAAAAGTAACGCCGGACATAAAATAAAATATTCGTCTACGAATGCTTGAAGCTGTTCTTTCTTAGTCTTAGTCGTAGCTTCATATTGCTTTACCTGTGCCCTTAGTGTAATTTTTCGGTTACAAAATACGTTAAAATCTCAATTTATATGGAAACACGAAGAGCGCCTCTAGCGGAACGTTTGCGATGTTCGTGTTTCCATACAAATTGAGATTTTAACGCGTACGCGATCGTGACGTATTTTGTAACCGTTTTCGCTAAGGTTTACACTAAGGGCACTGGAGATCGACGAACGTTTCGAGTCAGGAAAGGCACGTTTTATTTGGACCTAATGAAGAAGCTGATTGTCGCAATTATAATCATGCAATTAATCCCAAAAACAATTCGAGATAAAATCCCCAATGAAAAAAAAATATTGTGCACCTTCTTAAAAACCTTTTACTACCTACCTAAGGAGAGATCTGAGAGGAAATTTGTAAGCCGATATCTGTTCGGTGGGTTTGAATTTATTGTTAATTGTTATTAAGTGAGCATAAATCTTAAACTTAGTACTAATCCTCTACTCGTAATGCTACTACTAAGCACCTCTTTTGTTCACAAAGAATGTATTGTTTTTAAGGGTACCTAATTATTTAGGTGCCTACTTTAAACAATAGAAACAATTTTATGATGGCCAATGAGTAGACGCGCCTAGCCTAGCTTTTATAAAACTTTACCTGCTTTCTGTAGGTACTGCTTTGTGGCTTGTGGTTCGAGAAGTTAGTTATTGAAAAATGTTATGAATAGGTAATCTGTTTGTTCAGTTGATAGTTAATGCAAAATTATTATTTCAGTTAGAGTAGGTATTGAGAATGTGTAAAAGTAGGTTTCTGTTATTTCTGTCTATCTAACTCTATTGTATTTGATTCTCGGAGTTCCGTCACAGAATAAGTAATAGTACAAGTTCCGTTTGCTCGTAATTATACCAAATTCAATTTATACGCAATGAGGGCTATCGCGTATGAATTTTCCACTAGAGGCGCTAGTGTAGCGTGAGGTCTCCGAAATGTCAAATCTCATAGTTTTTGGGTGAGCTACGCGGATTTATTTATAATTAGAATAATTTTGTGAATATTTTGCAATATATGACATTAATTATGGCAAATATACGTTCCGGGGCAATGAATGTCTGTGTTTTGAGACAGTTTTGTCTTTCGGGAACCTTTGTCCTCCCTTTTTTCCGAACGAAACGGGGACTATGCAACACTGTGGCGTGCTCGATATTTTTATGGTACGGTTTTAAGGTGTATTAAATATGATTTTAATCGAAACTTTGTTTTCACACCCGTAATAACAGACCTTGAAAGCCATACTTAAAAACCTCACGCAACAGTGCGCCATCTAGTGAGACAAAAAACGATAGCCCTCATTACGCGCGACACATAAACGTAATATAAAAAAAACTTTGTTAGGTTCAGTGTGACTTAATCATATTGATTGCGCAAAAAACGGTTCTTTTTGTAAATGATAGTATTAAAATTTAACTAACATATCATAGTACCATTTATTTTGTAGGCAATTCACGACAAAGGTGACCGCGAGATGCTGTCTCAAACCAAAACGAATTTCAAAATATATTATAATAGGAGCGAGAATAGAGATGGAGTCGCAGTTTTTTATTTTATTTATACGACTGGATGGCAAACAAGCAAGTGGGTCTCCTGATGGTAAGAGATCACCACCGCCCATAAACATCTGCAACACCAGGGGTATTGCAGACGCGTTGCCAACCTAGAGGCCTAAGATGGGATACCTCACGTGCCAGTAATTTCACCGGCTGTCTTACTCTCCACGCCGAAACACAACAATGCAAGCACTGCTGCTTCACGGCAGGATTAGCGAGCAAGATGGTGGTAGCAATCCGGGCGGACCTTGCACAAGGTCCTACCACCTGAGTTACAGCAGCATTTTATTTGTTATCATATAATTTGATAGATTGCGTCATTTATGTATTAAGAAACATTTCCTTAGACCTATTGATCATTTGATAAGTATGAAGGTAATTCTAAGGAGTTTGATGACGGGAATCTGCCTACAATAATTATTAACTTCAATAGAAACAATGAAAAATCAAATTTCCACATCCCAGACTTGGAACTTTATTGGCCACTTACAAAAACATAAGTCTCAATTTAATATGACAGTGTCGAATTCCCTTCCAAAGACTACAGTTCCCTTCCATACGTCTTTACTTTAGTTAGCCCATGTAGCGCCCGTGTGCAATTATTACTTTAGCGCCATCTAGGAAGCGCACGGTCAAAGTGGAATAGGTACGAAGTGCCGCGGCCGGCGCCCCTAACACCGCTGCGCCCGTGTGCAACGCACACCCTGCGCTATACTAATTGTCACGTGTAAGCCCGGTCTAATGGCTTAATATAGATATGTTTATTTTCTTCATAAAATCAGCAATTAGTGTAAATTTATACCAAGAAATGCCAAACAAGTGCCACACAAAATCGAACAGATGAAATGTGTTAACAATTATTCACGCGTGATTTAACTCTGAGCGCAAAAGATGTACTTAATTAAGATGTAGCAATAGCAAGGGATGATCGTTTGAATAACTTACCACCTCGCGGTCGCAGCCAACAACCTTCGCGAGTTCTGTGAGCTCGTGCTCGACGTCCTGTCGCCGCTCACGCTCATACAGCGCGCTGCACGCACGCCTCTCGTCCTCCTGCCTACAGACAGATACTTACAGACAACTGTTCGATTAGGATTCTGATTTAAAAGTATCTAGCAAAAATGTTTTCGGAAACATATCTTTTATAACCAATTCATGGTATGTTGCATGGTACCAATTCATAATTATGATTTCACAATTTATAATATTATATGTATAGGTATGTAATGATGCAGTAAATGTATAAATTATCTTCTGCGTCTGTTTAACTGGTTTTTTTTACACAGAAGTTGAAATAACGCATTAATAAACTGATTTTCAATAGTCATCGCCTTTAATCATATTTTTTTCTGGATATGTAGGTACTGTAGGAACTAGGTTGTATACCTACCGCTGGCAGGTGGTAAAACTGACCACCTGGCAGGTTAGATTGACGTTGTCGGGAGCGCAGATTGCTCCCGACAGCCTGAGCGGCTGGAACCATTTTATGTAAATTATTTATAAGTGCTACCAAGTTCCACAATAAATATAAATAATTGAAGAACAGCGTTATTTATTGGATGAGTTTAAAGTCACGCGCGTAAATCCCCTGTACCTATATAAGCTCTTACCAAGTTACAGTCCCCACAGTAGGTACCTACCTACCAATAACATTAAAATAAAACAACACCGAAATTAAGAAAACTACATTTTAAATGAACGGCAGGTCTTTCCCTCGATGTGCTCTCCCATTGGACTTTTTTGATTTAGTTATTGCTACAAAAAATGTAAAACCTACTTTTATATACCAACGTGAGATCTAAGAGGATAACTTTTTAAGCCGATTCCTGTCAGGAGCGTTGATTCTATTGTTAATCGTTTAGTGATCATAAATCTTAAACATTTTTTTATCCTCTTATGATACTACTAAGCACCTCTACCGCTTACACAGTTTATGTGTTGTATTTCTTATGGTTAGGCAGGTACCTATTTAACTTAACAAAAACGGTTTTATTACATGCAAATGTTAGGAAACCCAGGTTATTTATAATAATACACCTTTACCTGCTTTGGTATTGGACCCCAAATGGTCAGTTAACTTTGAATCGAGAGTTAAATAGGTAGGCATGAAGAAAATACTGAAACATTTTCTATTTTTAGCACCTACCACTATTGTATTAGATACCAGGACCTTCTTCAATTACTTACCTGATATTTCACCAACAAACGATTTTATTTTTAGGTACGAGTACGCATCTGCTTCAGTTGGTATACGATTTAATTCGCCGAATAATTATTGGAAGTAATTCGTTTCATGTATTCATTAGATTGAATTCGCAATGTTTGCATGAATAAGGTTTCGCACTTTAATTGGTTAATTTATTTGTGTTTTAATTAATGCGTTGATTGAAGGCAATAAGTTTAATTTGGGAGTTTTCAGAAGGGCCTTGTTGCTCTGCAAGCCCAATAATACCAAAAGCCCGTCTTTTGCCAAACTCGGCATGGCGCAAGCGAGAACGAACACAATCTATCCACCTGCAGCGTACGTGTAGAATGTAGGATGATCATTTTTCAAAAGCAGCATTGAATTTATTTCTTATTGGTGGATTGATTGATTGATGTCATGTTTTAATAGAAACAAATCTATTATTACGAGTCATGTGGTGGCCCTCAAAAGGGCCTTTTTATAAGTATCAGTGGCGTCGCATGTCGGACGCGGGGTCCGCTTGCAGTTTGAGCACTTGGCTGCTTGCCTTCGCTTATGGCGAGAAGCTCGGTGTGCAGCGAAGCCTGGCCGAAATTTGCGCCTACTTGCTTTCCCATCAGCTTTTCATTATTATGACTTAAAAAGGTGCAAGCAGCCATTCTTTTATCTTCTCTATTTCACGATCGTCTTCTAACTTAGCGACTGCAAAATAAAAATGCCAATTAGAACATTTCAAACAACTGTATAAGGTATCAACAATCTCGATTTACTAATTGCGACCTAGATTTTTAACAGTTTTGGAATTAAACGCAATCAAAACTTAAAGATGTAAAACTTACTCTCATTTTCAGTCTGCTTTTGCTTTTCTTCCAATTCTTTTTTAGCTTGACTTATTGTTTCTTCGTTCAAAACATCCTGTCGAGGTTGAAGCAGCCAGTCCTTGATGTCGTTTATTTTAATTTGCTCTTCCAACGTAGCAACTGTAAAATTATAATTTCTATTAAAGCAACACACTTTAACTGTCACTTTGAACATCTTCATCTTTACAAGATAAGTCAGGTTTCTTCAGGAACTTGGTTTCAAAAAGAATGAAGTTTTTAGCGGATAAAATTTCAACCGCACGAAAAATCGAAAAATTAGATATCGAGTCAAAATTCTCTATTTGAATTCAATGGAAAACACAATAAAATGTATAACTCACTTTCATCCTCGAGAGCACGGTTTTGTTCGGTGAGCTCTTCTACCGTTTCCTGCTGTTTAGGCATCTTCAAGATCGTTTCCACCATCTTGAGAAGCTCGTAGCTCGGTAGCTATGGAAAATAATTAAATATAGTTGAAAAAAAAAAACAATTTCTAAGTAGGTACAAGAAAATATATACGACAACTCTCTAGAGGTTATGGGTTGGGTAAAACTTCTTTGTGTCAACTTACAGGAATGCAAAAAAATATGACATTATAGACTAGAAAGACAAATTGATGATCTTGATTCGTAAGAACTTACATCGCTGCTGCAGCCGACGGCTTCGGCGAGGTCGGAATATCCCGTCCCCAAACCCTGACGCCGCTCGCGCTCATACAGAGCGTTGCGCGCGCGCCTCTGCTCCTGTATACAAAGAGAAATGACGATTTAAAGAGGATTCAGCATGGAACATTCTTAAAAATATCTAATAAGTAAAGAGATAGGTATGTTTTTCTCTACACAACATTTTACAGTACACTACACAGTTACTTCTTAGTTACACCTATACACCTATTTGCTGTGCTATACATTACTAATTAAAAAAAAGGATATTTAAAAGGATATATACCTAGTAACGAGTAAATAAAATGGAAAATGTAACTTACAGCTGTTAACGGCACTCGGTTTTTTCCAGACGGTCTTCCACGTCTTGGACGCGCGTTGGCATTAACGCTCATGGTTAAATAATAAAGACGAAGCTTAAGAAAAATGGTTAGAACTGCAGTTGCCTCTAAGGGAACTTATTTGGGAATGAATTTACTTTCTACGTAAGTACCAGCACATAAGCAACTAACCCCACCACTGATTTAAGGAAACGGGGCGAGGGCGGTAAATGGGGCGGGAGCGGGGGCGGGCCCACCCCTGTAACGCGCTATGGTCGCTCTGGCTCTCAAGTTGAGACGGTCGGTACGGTAAAGTAGCAAAGTGAATGATGACAATACTTTCAAAACAAAACACAATAGCAAGGAATCAAGAGCACTATGGACAAAATTAAGATTGGCCGTGTGATATTCCTAGAGTAATTTTGCCGAAGACTAAAATACCTACAGACCAACTGCTGTTATATAGGTATCGGGTACAAGAAAGGATCATCTTTTAATGAAATAAAAGTTGTTAAGATTCTTGTGAGGTTTTTGACATTCATAGGTGCTTGCTGTGGCTAAAATAAAATAAAGATTTTTGTAGGTACTTTTAAATACCTACTTAGATAAGTTTACTTCTAAAATCCAATTTTATAATTAGACCGCTAGTGAAAAATCGCAAAAAAATATTAAGGATTATCATTATCTCAACTAGATCTTATCTTAAATATAGCACTAAACCTAAACACTCCGGGTTAACATTAGCAACTAGCGACGCTAGAACTAGGAACATATACCGGGTGGGCCTGTAATATTAGCAAATAATTAAAACATAGATCTTACTCCTCAAACTGAACAACATTAGTTCAGCGACACTTAACTTTATTCGAAGAAGCAATGTAAAGCAAAATTCTTGATGTTTGTAGCGTGACAGGCGACGTCAGTTGGGTTTTAGGTTGGCGTACATTGATAATTTGTATGTAAAAAGGAAAATTCAAAAACTCCACTATTTTTAAAAGTCGCTGTACTAATGTTGTTCAGTTTGACGAGGACGAGCTATGTTTTATAATAATAATAATATCATTTATTTCATGTAACTGGGACAAAACTGGACTGGGTTATTAAATTTTTTGCTCATATTACAGGCCACACCCGATATGATTACCGGTTCACAGCTATCGATGACGGCTACGATTATCTGTACAAATTTTGAACAGTCTTATTGACTCTGGTAAACTTATCAAACTAATCATCGTAAGGTATTATTAACACTTAATGCCCAGTCTATAATTTGAATTGACTGTTATGTTATTGTTGACGCATTGACAATGAATGTTAATTAGCTATACCTTAAAAGGTACTAATCATAACATAATTACACAGGTAATCAATTTTAGATCTAGTTGTTTGTGTTAGGTACCATCTAATTCACGATTTTTGTATGTTCAAATCAAATTTTGCAAGTTGAATTTTATAATTTCTCAGTGATCGTATTGTTTCATATAATGCACACTTTGTTTGAATGATATTGCAAAACAATTCAACCAGCAAGAGCTTGTAACGGACGGAGCTTGAAATGGACACAAAAAAAACCTGGACAAAAAAAGGACACAAAAAACTTAAACACGAATAATTATTATGTTACAGTCTTATAATATACCTACCTTAGTACCTCTAGATACCAACGTGAGATCTAAGGAATAACTTTTAAGCGGATTTCTGTTAAAA
>NC_133496.1:11233457-11234156 GCF_025370935.1 Choristoneura fumiferana | reverse complement strand
GTCGATGGTAAGAATCATAAGTGAAAAGAAGCACATTTCACAAGTTTTTTTTTAACTTGCAATTCCAATTCGAAACAACCTTAAAATAATACCTTCCCGTTTAATTTACTTACAAAATATCACTTAATTTAAATCGCATTACAAACACACATAACCTAAAACAATTGCACTTACGTCAAAATTGATGGCCGTACACCAATAACTGTGTATTCGCCACGCGCCAAAACCACTTAACTCCATAATAGGCCAATTTCTGAATGATGGTTCAATTTAAGCGAAGCAAAAACATAAGTTAACTACAGTAGCCAATTAGACTTCAGTTTGATATAATTAAAATCACTGTGTCAATTAGCTCGTTTGCGTTGAGTGCGCCATCTCTTAGCGAGTAGCGGAACTTACGGTATGAAATGTTTTGTGTAATGTAAAAGTGATACGATTTTGTTTGTTATTAAGTTATTAATGTACTAGGATTTTAAGAAATATTTTAAAGTAATCGTTAAGTATATTTATTTACTTACTTGAAACATTAGTAATAAAATGACAGTAAAGATGTATTGTGTTCTTAAGATTTTTAAATTTTGTGTTTTTTAATCTGCCGTTTATTTTATTACCTACCTATTTGTAGACATTTGTAGAAATTTGGACCAATGCAAAGAAGATTCATAAAAGCTAAAAATAACTTTCTGAAGTAGGTACCTA
>NC_133496.1:11187285-11233357 GCF_025370935.1 Choristoneura fumiferana | reverse complement strand
TCGTCTGCGCATGAGTCCGCACACGCAAAGCAACAGAAGTCGTGATTCTTTGCACCTTCTTTGCATAACTTCAGCACATTCGTCAGAGATCGCAGAGTTTATAGGTTGTGGTAAAACGACGGATTCTATTGGTGGTGCGCTCGGTATCATTTTTTCTGATGCACTTTCTTCACCCAAGGCGCGGATGGGTTGGTTGCGATGTAACAACTGGATTCGACATTATTTAAGTAAAATATTGAAACGATTATGATTAAAAAGTCGTAGGACACAGCCGCCTTTAGTTTCTAATTCCTCTTGACTGTTTTGAAGTTTGGTTGACGAACGCTATTTATTTATTTTTATTGACTCGTCGCTCGTTCGTACTACAGATTGACCAACTTATCTGTGAATCAAAAAAAATAATATTTCGCTCAAGTAGTGTTAGTATTGCTTTGTCTGATTCACAGATAAGTGTGATGTGATATGCTGTTGGTGTTGGTCAGTCCACTCCAAAGTCCAAGTCTTTCTTTGGGTCAGTCAGCAGGGCTCAGTCAAACTCGAAACTCGAAGTTCGTGTCGTGCGGTCCCTCTCGCTCTCGTGTTAAATAGTGTAAGTGTCAGAGGACAGCACGACACGAACTTCGAGTTTCGAGTTTCGTAGTAGCCCAGCAGGTCAGTCTGACACTGACACTTGGCTGACAGTCTGACAGTGACTGCTCTTTTTTTACGTCAGGGTAGATAAAGGCAATGTCATCATAGAGTCTAACAGTGACTCAGACTTATTCATAATAAAAAAATAATATACTTTAATTAAATTAAAATTGTACACTTATGAGTATACATACAAAAAAAGAACTAACCTAAGATAGCTTAACTAACTTGGTTTTTATTATTTATTTCATACGGGAAAAATTAATGGCCAAAAGACATGAAACATTTTTTAAATATAAAAATTGTTGAGAAAATTCGAAATATGTAAGTAAGATATAAAATAATAAGTACTTGAAATCAAAGTTCGTATCGTTCTTACCGTCCGCTATTGCTAATATTATTTCATACGAGAGTGAGAGGGACGGTACGATACGAGCTTCGATTTTCGAATTTCGTAGTAGTAGCCCTACTGAGAGCCTACCTACTTCGAAGTTCGAAAATCGAAGCTCAAATCGTACCATTCTCTCGCTCTTCGTATAAATAGTAGGGTATCTCATCTAATTGGTGATTAAAATCGAATTTTGAATAAAAGTCCATGTTATTATCAATCAATGTCTGTACTTTTATAGGAACTGCAGACTTCCTGTTATTGGCATAATCATGCCTTTAAATCTTAATTAAATATAAATAATACTGTTCATAATCCACATTTCTTCAACTGCCCGAACACCGCTAATTTGGTGACAATCACCTTAAGTCGGTGATACGTACTACTCTAATTAGACTATAACCAAATTACACAAGTTAATTTTTTTTATCACCTAATTAGGTATAATGAGTTATTTAAAATATATTTGGAAACAATATTAATTAGTATTAAATAAATTGCACGTGGGTATATTTGTAATAAACAATGAAATCTATTCATTTTGAAACATTTAACTACCGTGTGACTCACTCATAGTGCGAACGTACCTTTGTAGAGCGATGTTGTTAGTGTTGTGTGCTACCCTACATTTGACAGTTCCACCTAAATGACGTTGAAAACGCTCCTGGGAGGAAGGGCTACGGATTAGCCTGAAACATGTCGAGCTAAACTCGATTTAAGACGCGAGTGATCCGGGTCAATGCCATTTAATATGAAATCTGAATTGTCGACCTACTACATGCATCACACATAAATATTTTTTTTGGTTCTTATCATTATCAACTTTCTTGACTCTGGCAATGGAGGTGATACGGCTTCATGCAAAATTAACAATTCATCCAATCTGCGCCATTTTCAACCGACGAAAAAAAAACGGAGGAGGTTTCAAGTCGACTCGAATTTTTTTAATGTATGACCACGCATAACTTTTTACAGAGTAGTTCGATTTTGATAATTATTTTTTATTGGAAAGGGGTTGAAGTTGAACCTTGAAGTTGGTCCCATATAATTTGGAAAAAAAATACCCTAAGGATGGGAAAAAATATAAAATAAAAACTTTTTAACAGAAAAATTTAACCGCCGATGCCTTATACATATGATAATGTCACGTTTGACTCCAATACGTTTTCAATGGCTGATTTTATTTTTTTAGATTCATTATACTCGCGGTTTTTTTCTTTTTATTTTATCGTCATCCATGTTCTGAAAATTAAAAATTACAATGAAAAGTAAAAAAAAATAACTCATGTAATTTGGTGATAAAGACCCCCAAAATAATAAACTAACGTTGCTTATGAACTGCAACTTTATTAATTATGAATTATTCAACACATAGTACATGCAGTAAATAATTAAAATACACGCGTTTTAATTAAATTTCACTCATTCTTTACTATCTTGTTTAATTTGGTGATACCGTTGCGGCGTCAAATTTGAAAATGATAACTTTTTGACCGGCTTTCACAACGTACTGTGAAAAAACTATACAAGTTTTGTTAAAAATAATAACTGATATACTAAAAATAATGTTTTTATAGTACACTGTCCACTTTTTATACAAATCCAGGCACTTTAGTATTAAAAACTAATTATAAACGGAGAACCAGTTGCTACATGTCCACGCGGCGCCGTAATGAGGTCCCGCGCGAGAAATTTGCTAATATTAACTATCTCGCTCTCTCAATTGCCCACAAGAATGCAAACGGAATTCTAACTTAATGCTTTGTAGTAAGGTCGCATTTAAAAGGCCTTAATTCACTAGCTTTACTCGGTATCGTGCTTCAAACCAGGGCTTCAAATACCGTTAAAAAATGGTAACGGTACCAACTGTCAAACAGATTTAACGTTAAATCATAATTAACGTTAAACGATTACCGTTACTTATACAACTTTTTACCGGTATAAAAATGGTAACGTTATCAGCTATTCATTAAATTAACGTTAATTCAAAAGTATCGTTAAATCATTTTAACGGTATTTATATTACTATTTACCGGTAAGCTTGGGTAACGTTAAATGGCAGATTATCCTCATTTATCGAGCGAGTATGCACGCGCAATACGCGCATTCCTCGTCGTTTTTAGGGTTCCGTACCTCAAAAGGAAAAACGGAACCCTTGTAGGATCACTTTTGTCCTTCTGTCCGTCTGTCTTTTGTTAGACGCTTTTTCTCAGGAACGCGTGGAGGTATCAAGGTGAAATTTATAGGTAGATATTTGTATGAGAAATACGAATATCTGTTCTCGAGTCTTGGGTGCATAATAGTATTTACTGCAGAGGCCATGAAGTAAGGGATTGATGGACGAGTTGGGGTAGACGGCCGAGTCGTAGACGAGGCGATAGAACGAGTCCAGCAATCCCTGTTCTGGCCGAGGCTTGTATAGTGCTTTCTCAAACAATGTGAGGAAATATTTTTCATCCATCCATCCATCCATCCATCCATCGCATCGCATCGCTTCGCATCGCATCGTTTCGCATGGCATCGCTTCGCATCGCATCGCATCGCTTCGCATCGCATCGCTTCGCATCGCTTGGCATCGCTTCGCATCGCTTGGCATCGCTTGGCATCGCTTCGCATCGCTTGGCATCGCTTCGGCATCCGCTTGCATTCGCATCGCTTCGAATTTCCATCGCTTGGCATCGCTTCGCATCGCTTGGCATCGCTTCGCATCGCTGGCATCGCTTCGCATCGCTTGGCATCGCTTCGCATCGCTTGGCATCGCTTGGCATCGCTTTGCATCGCTTGGCATCGCTTGGCATCGCTTCGCATCGGTTGGCATCGCTTCGCATCGGTTCGCGTCGCTTGGGTCCTTGGCGTCGCTTGGCGTCGCTTGGCGTCGCTTGGCGTCGCTTGGCGTCGCTTGCATCGCTTGGTCGCTTGGCATCGCTTGGCATCGCTTGGCATCGCATCGCATCGCACATCGCTTGCATCGCTTCGCATCGCTTGGCATCGCTTCGCATCGCTTGGCATCGCTTCGCATCGCTTGGCATCGCTTCGCATCGCTTGGCATCGCTTCGCATCGCTTGGCATCGCTTGGCATCGCTTCGCATCGCTTGGCATCGCTTCGCATCGCTTGGCATCGCTTCGCATCGCTTCGCGTCGCTTGGCGTCGCTTGGCGTCGCTTGGCGTCGCTTGGCATCGCTTGGCATCGCATCGCATCGCATCGCTTCGCATCGCATCGTTTCGCATCGCTTCGCATCGCTTCGCATCGCTTCGCATCGCTTGGCATCGCTTCGCATCGCTTGGCATCGCTTCGCATCGCTTGGCATCGCTTGGCATCGCTTGGCATCGCTTGCATCGATTCGCATCGCTTGGCATCGCTTCGCATCGCTTGCATCGCTTCGCATCGCTTGGCGTCGCTTGGCGTCGCTTGGCGTCGCTTGGCGTCGCTTGGCGTCGCTTGCGTCGCTTGGCGTCGCTTGGCATCGCTTGGCATCGCATCGCATCGCATCGCTTCGCATCGCATCGTTTCGCATGGCATCGCTTCGCATCGCTTCGCATCGCTTGGCATCGCTTGGCATCGCTTCGCATCGCTTGGCATCGCTCGCATCGCTTGGCATCGCTTGGCATCGCTTGGCATCGCTTGGCATCGATTCGCATCGTTGCGTCGCTTCGCATCGCTTGGCATCGCTTCGCATCGCTTGGCGTCGCTTGGCGTCGCTTGGCGTCGCTTGGCGTCGCTTGGCATCGCTTGCATCGCATCGCATCGCTTCGCATCGCTTGGCATCGCTTGGCGTCGCTTGCATCGCTTGCATCGCTTGGCATCGCTTCGCATCGGTTGGCATCGCTTGGCGTCGCTTGGCGTCGCTTGGCGTCGCTTGGCGTCGCTTGGCGTCGCTTGGCGTCGCTTGGCGTCGCTTGGCGTCGCTTGGCGTCGCTTGGCGTCGCTTGGCGTCGCTTGGCGTCGCTTGGCGTCGCTTGGCGTCGCTTGGCGTCGCTTGCGTCGCTTGGCGTCGCTTGGCGTCGCTTGCATCGCATCGCATCGCTTCGCATCGCTTGGCATCGCTTGGCATCGCTTTGCATCGCTTGGCATCGCTTGGCATCGCTTCGCATCGGTTGGCATCGCTTCGCATCGGTTCGCGTCGCTTGGCGTCGCTTGGCGTCGCTTGGGCGTCGCTTGGCGTCGCTTGGCGTCGCTTGGCGTCGCTTGCGTCGCTTGGCTCGCTTGGCATCGCATCGCATCGCATTCGCTTCGCATCGCGTCGCTTTCGCTTGGCATCGCTTGGCATCGCTTGGCATCGCTTGGCATCGCTTGGCATCGCTTCGCTCGCATCGCTTCGCATCGCTTGGCATCGCTTGGCATCGCTTGGCATCGCTTGGCATCGCTTCGCATCGCTTGGCATCGCTTCGCATCGCTTGGCATCGCTTCGCATCGCTTGGCGTCGCTTCGCGTCGCTTGGCGTCGCTTGGCGTCGCTTGGCGTCGCTTGGCGTCGCTTGGCGTCGCTTGGCATCGCTTGGCATCGCATCGCATCGCATCGCTTCGCATCGCATCGTTTCGCATGGCATCGCTTCGCATCGCTTCGCATCGCTTCGCATCGCTTGGCATCGCTTCGCATCGCTTGCTTTCATCGCTTCGCATCGCTTCGCATCGCTTGGCATCGCTTGGCATCGCTTGGCATCGATTCGCATCGCTTGGCATCGCTTCGCATCGCTTGGCATCGCTTCGCATCGCTTGGCGTCGCTTGGCGTCGCTTGGCGTCGCTTGGCGTCGCTTGGCGTCGCTTGGCGTCGCTTGGCGTCGCTTGGCGTCGCTGCCAAGCGATGCGAAGCGATGCCAAGCGATGCGAAGCGATGCCAAGCGATGCGAAGCGATGCGCGATGCGATGCGATGCGATTGCGATGCGATGCGATGCGATGCGATTGCGATGCGATGCGATGCGATGCGATGCGATGCGATGCGATGCGATGAGCGATGCGATGCGATGCGAGATGCGATGCGATGCGATGCGATGCGACGGACGGACGGACGACGGACGGACGGACGGACGGACGGACGGATGGATGGATGGCTGGATGGATGGATGGATGGATGGATGGATGAATGAAATATTTCCTCACATTGTTTGAGAAAAGCACTACACAAACCTCGGCCAGAACAGGGATTGCTGGACTCGTTTTATCCGTCTACCCGAACTCGTCCATCAATCCCTTACTTCATGGCTCTGCAGTAATGTACTAATTTAAGTATGTATGTATAATGTTAAATGTTTAAAATTATGTTGAATGTTTGTTTATTCGATGCTTAGTAGGTTAGGTACCCATAGCATAAACTTTGCTTACTTTGGGACTGAAGGGCCCGCTGGGCTACTACGAAACTCGAAAATCGAAGTTCGTATCGTACCGTCCCGCTGGCGCTTATATTATTTAATACGAGAGTGAGAGGGACGGTACGATACGAACTTCGAGTTTCGTAGTAGCCCTGCCGGCCACATGTCCACATTGCGGCGTCATCAACGTAAAATGGCGCGGCGGCCGATGGGCCACGGTGCCGCGCGGTGCACGTTACGGCGTCGTGAACGTACAACGGCGCCACAGGGCGGCCACGCCATACAAAATACGCGTCCTTGAATCTACATAGGCACGACGACGTCTGTACACGCGTCAATGTGTGCGTAAGACACACAGGGCTGACTTTCGCAAAACCCTAGTACTATAGGGTATGTAGGTATGGCTTAGATGTGTAAATAAATGTAATCGTTAATCATATATTTTTATTTAAACCTACTTAAAATGTGTCTGTCTATGTATTTAAGCATTATTATTTTAAATTACAATAAATATATGACTACAAACTTGAACGAATTATTCGGTACCTAATTAGTTATTTCATGTATTAATCGCGATACTTTTAGAAAGCATTATTTATTTACAAAAGGAAGTAGGCAGGGTAGGAACCTCAATTTCTCGCGCGCCCATTGACAAGTTGGCGCTTGCTCGCGGACTCACGGCGGATTTCACGGAAAATTATGTGACTTTGTACGAGCGACAAATTATTAGAATATGATTGATTTTCGAGTTTTTAGGAAATAAATACAATTGAATGTTTTATAAATTAAAGTTTATTGTTTTAATCATTTGAAACCTTATTAGTTAAAGATTACTTACTTACACTAAAATATTTCCTTTTAAAGGATTTGTCTCTGAACATTCGATTGTTAAATCGTATGTAATATGTAATTACTAGCTTTTGCCCGCGACTTCGTCCGCGTGGAATAGTATCTTTGGGAAGTATTTAATTTATTTAGGATACCTATTCTGCCAATAATAGTAGGTACATAAAAACTTCTACGGTTTACCGAAATAACCTATTTTTATTACATTGCTATAGATATAAACTATTTTTTTTTGTTCTTCCATCCATCCGATGTTCTTTGGTAAAACATACAATATTTTGCGGGTAGCCACATTTTAGCAATACGACGTGTATTCTACCCTGCCAACACAAAAGGACTAATTCTTCATATTGAGCTCTTGACACCTTACGTCCTTTATTGTAAGTTAGGAGGGTAAGGTAAGGATTAAGTATACTTAAGACGGCATTTTTAGTAAGCATAGCTACACATATTTGTAATAAATATACTGATAGTAAATTTGTTTGGAATTCCTTAAGAACTTTCATCCCCATATTTTCAAGTAAATAGGTCGAAATTTGAAAAGCGTCGGAACAAATGTTTTTTAGGGTTCCGTACCTCAAGAGGATAAAAAGGGAACCGTTAAAGGATTACTTTGCTGTCCGTCCGTTTATCTCGTAAACGCGCGGACTTAGATGAATGATTGGTCTCGCGCGCTCGCTCGACTAGATACCGCCGGCGTACTTGTCAAATGCGGCAACAAATAGTACGCCGAAATCGGCGTACCTGAGCCCGAGGCGAGTCAGTCGCGTTGCAAACTGTGCGTAATGTGCATGTCCCGAATTTTTGTTAAATTTTGGTCATAAACCGAAGTAAAATGCCAGTTTTCGCAGTGAAACTGTTTTTTAAAATAATACTACAAGAAATAAGAAGGACACTGGGATCACATACCATCAGTAAATATCGTATAATTTCGAAATTACAAAATAAAATAACATGAACCCTAAACGCCATTCTGTGTTGCCGCGTACACAAGAATCAAATTCCCCGTGGTTGAGATTTTAATAAATTGAATTTTATTGTTATCATCATTAAATGATGATAAATTTTAATAACTTATTTTATTTAAGTATCTAACGTAATTATTATATATACATAACCTAGTTCTATATTATTTAATGTTTATCTTTGTGATATTATACACTGAAGATGTATAAATTGTTACCCGACACTATTTAATTAAGGGGTGAATGTTTCTTAAAATTAAAAATGTTTTTCGTTTTCCCAGTCAAAAGCCCGATCAGCTGATTTACTTTGGTATTACGGGAAACGAAAATATTTTTTTTTTCGTATTTCTACCTATTTTCCTGAAATGTTAACTTTTTACCCGACTGCCCGAAGGAGGGTTATGTTTTTCAAGCGTATGTATGTAAGTATGTATGTATGCATGTACGTATGTATGTATATTTTGTAAACAATTATTTTTATTTTAGTCTTAATTAACCTGTACATTATATTAGGTTTAACTATAGGTGCAACGTGTTAAGTACGCAAAACTTCTTAGTTGGTGACTCAGTCCATGAATTTTCAGTAATAATTTGTAAATATTGAATGTCCTTAAAGATATATATTTTTTAATTAAAAGTGAGACCTGATCATTGATATACCTACATCATACCTACCATTTTTTTAAAGAAGAAACCTACGCCTAACCTATATACACAAACATTAATACATTCACTCTTAATTACTTCTTAATTTCTAAGTATTTCCCAAGATACATTTTGTAACCAGTAACTTAATAGACCACAGAATAATTTATTTTCCCAATAATTCGGGTAACAGTGGAGCAGCTGGCAACACAATTCGTCACGCACACTAGCATCCTTGCAAATTGTCTTACACCGTTCTTACGCACACTACAATATTGAGTGGCCGCATTCACGAACGTTTTGTTTTTAGTTAGCGCGGTATCTAGTCGAGCGAGCGCGCGAGACCAATCATTCATCTAAGCGCGCGGAGTATAGATATCGAGTTGAAATTAAAACCCTAAACTCAGGTCAATAGTCCCGAAAGCTGTGAAAAAATCAAACCTCAAGTCAAGGCAATCAAAAACTACAGTCATTAAAATGGTTAAGATTGGTTTTTTGGAATCTTTTTGTATTTTTTATTTCAATTCCAAATTTTTACTTTTACGGTCATCCCGTAAAACCTAAATTGAAAATACAAACTGAAATATAGATGCACAGAAAAACCAGAAAAATAAGACCATCACTGGGAATCGAACCCAGGTCCTCGGTATTCCGTACCGCGTGCTATACCGCTACACCACTGATGGTCAACGGTACCGACACGAATTTCCCCTATGCACCTCATATCTCAGCTTGTTTGTTTCTTATTTAGCCACTTAAGCAGTGACGCTAGCGACATCTATGCCGTAGCCCTCATCGAGAAACTTTTTCGGCACTCCATTGCTTCATTTTACGGGATGAGGATGAGGATGATGATGCAGAGCGAAGGCTGCGGAGCGGAGCGGAGGTTGCGGGGCGGAGCGGAGCAGAGGTTGTGGAGCAGAGGCTGCTGAGCGGAGCGAAGGTTGCGGAGTGGAGGCTGCGGAGTGGAGCGGAGGTTGCGGAGCGGAAGCTGTGGAGCGGAGCGGAGGTTGCGGGGCGGAGCGGAGGTTGCGGAGCGGAGGCTGCGGAGCGGAGGCTGTGGAGCGGAGCGGAGGTTGCGGAGCGGAGGCTGCGGAGTGGAGGTTGCGGATCGGAGGCTGCGGAAAGGAGGCGGCGGGGCGGAGGCTGCGGAGTGGAGCGTTGGCAGTGGAGTGGAGCGGAGACAACGTAGCGGAGGTAGTGGGGTGGAGCGGAGGCAGTGGAGTAAAGTGGAGGCAGCAGAGCAGAGCGGAGTGGAAGCAACGGAGCGGAGCGGAGGCAACGGAGCGGAGCGGAGGCAGCAGAGTGGAGCAGAAGCAGCGGAGCGGAGATAGTAGAGTGGAGCGGAGGCAGCGGAGTGGAGGTAGTGGAGCGGAACGGAGGCAGTGGAGTAAAGCGGAGACAACGGATGGTTGTTATTTAATTGTTATTTATTTCAAAACTCTATTGTAATGAATGAGTTTCTTTGAACATATCGTAAAGCCTCACTGTACTTACCTCATAAAAATAACACGTTTAACACCACCAACTCATACATGGCTCAATACAGTTTGGTTAAGTAAAAAGTTTGGCTACATTGACTTATATTTGACCGATAAAAACCGGCCAAGAGCGTATCGGACACACCCAAGAAAGGCTTCCGGAGCCATTACGAAAAAATCAAGTACTTAATATTTTTCTAAGGATTTCGTATTGTGTACGGATCCTGTATATTTGTACACGATGGATGTCTCGAACAATTTGAACGCTTTGACTGAGTCACTGGTAATGACTATTTTGTATGTTTCCAAGTATTTGGTGATCGTGACTCCTACGTACTAAATGACGCTGACTGTACCTCCCATAGACGTAAAGTGGGGGTGATTTTTTTTCTCACCCAATCTTGTAGTGTGGGGTATCTTTGAATAGGTCTCTTAAAACCATTAGGTGGTTGCTAAAACGATTTTTCGATTCAGTGATTAGTTTGCGAAATATTCAACTTTAGTGCAAATTTTCGTTAAATCGAGCGTCCCCCCCCCCACCCTCTAAAATCTAAACCGGTGAAAAAATTCAGGATGGTAGTAAGTACATCAAACTTACAAGGAAAACTATAACGGCTAAGTTTGCTTGAGAATTATTAGAAGTTTATTAGTAAATACCAGCCTAAGGTATAAAATATACCTAAACTTGGAATATTCCGTACAAAATATGAAATCCTTACAAAAATATTAAGTACTTCATTTTTTTCGTAAAGGCTACGGAACCCTATTTCGGGCGTGTCCGACACGCTCTTGGCCGGTATTTTTTTTTCACAACAATATAGCGACTTGCGCGCGTCATAGCTCCGATATACAACCAGACAACCACTGAGAGCAGGCAGACCGATTCGTTTCACATGAGGAGACGCCATACTTTGAATATGTACTAAAACTGACCATTTCTGTTATCGTTTTTTTTTCGCAACAATGAAGCCTTTTTCATGCGCTATATCTCAAAGTCGCAAGTTGTAACCATTGAGAGCAGGCAGACCACTCTACAACACATAAAAATTAATCTAACCGTTTCCATGATCGTTTTAAAAAATCCTGTCACCTCTCAGTCTCATAGGTCTTTTAAAACCATTAGGGGCTTGCTGAAACGATTTTTCGATTCAGTGATTCGTTTGCAAAATATTCAACTTTAAAGTGCAAATTTTCATTAAAATCGAGCGTCCCCCCCCCTCTAAAATGTAAACCGGTGGGTGAAAAAATCAGAATAGTAGTAGGTATATCGAACTTACGAGAAAAACTATAACGGTTAAGTTTTCTTGAGAATTATTCCGTTTCCAAGAACGTTTTAAAAAATCATGCCACCTCCTTAGACTATATCCAACGACACCCCACACTACAAGGTTGGATGAGAAAAAAAAACATTCCCACTTTACATATGGTACTCAAAAGAAAAATATTTTTAATTTTTTATAGTACCATTTTGTCGGCATAATTTACATATATATTAATTTATTGAATCAGGGGTTACTTTGCGGAGGTCCATATCAATGAACTAAAATAATTTCCAAGCAAGCAAGCAAGGAAATTATTTTAGTTCATTTACATATATATTACTGCAAAATTAAGTACGGATTTCTAGCATTGATAGTCCCTGAGCAAAGCTGCGGATGGACAGACAGACAGAGCGAAACTATAAGGGTTCCGTAACTATAAGGGAACCCTAAAAACCAAGTAGATGACTTACATGCTGAATTGTATATAGCGAACAATGAAATTTCTAAACTTTCATTAAGAAATAAGGAACGTTTATTGTTCAAAACCGTGTACAAATTATGTTAACATTTATGCATGAGAAGTTTCAACAGTTTGCCCATTTCGGACGTACAATTTATTACTTAAATATAATTATAATTTATTATTTTTACATGAATTCTAATATTTTTTCAAAAAGTATTCATTTAGATCATAAAAGCACTCGCACACTAAAAATTGTTTAAGTTTATTTTTGAATTGTGCACCATCTAATGATTTTAAATATTCAGGTAAGTGATTATAAACTTTTATTCCATTTACATAAGTGCTCTTTTTGAGTATATAGCTAGAGGGTCGGACAGTGCATATGTCATACTTATATTGAGATCGTATATTTGTCTTTGAATCACTTTTTTTGGGAAAATGATCTTTATTTTCTTTAACAAATTATGTTTAACTTCATGTTGTCAATGTATTAATGTTAAAAAAAAGCCAGACAAAATGAATATAGTATCCTTTCTCAATAATAATTTATTAACACAGCAATTATAAAATGAAATTAATAGAAAAACAAAGTTAAATTAAGTTATTAATAATTACGTTCAACATTAAAATAAAAAATAGACTATTCAAGTCCACAGCTTTCTCCACTCCGCGGAAGCTAGACTGTCTCTTTTGTTCTCGAGAGTTTGATTAAGGTGCGAAAAAGACATATACGAACACGGGGCGAGCATATTTTGTTTTAGCAATTGAAATGTAAATTTTTAGCAAAATGCTAAAAAACATCAAGATAGTTATGCAATTTCGTAAATTTAAAGGAAACTTGAAATACGACACTCCATCCTTTTTCAGAGTGGATCTGCTGTCATTTGCAGTTTCGCCGAAAACTTTGTCATTGCGTGGCGTTGTAATGTAATCAACGCGCGGTCGAAACACAACTGTGCAGGGCTACTACGAAACTCGAAAATCGAAGTTCAAATCATACCGTCCCTCTCGCTCGCTCTCGTATTAAATAGTATAAGTGTCAGAGGGACCCCACGACACGAACTTCGAGTTTCGGGTTTCGTAGTAGCCCTGCAGGAATGAAACAATAGTCGTCTACCTCACCTACATACTATGGGTTCCATCCTGCTGGGTCGTGCTGAGTCACCGACTTCGAGCTACTAGGTACAGTCACCAGCACCAATATCCGACACAACAAATCTGCATAAATATCTGATACGACTCTATTTCTAGGGCCGGAAGGACGTGTCAGATATTTTTGCACACTCCGCTGTAGCAGATATTAATGCTGGTGACTGTACCTAAAAAAATATTTTCAAGGGATTTGTAGTCAGTTCCATTTTCCGTTATTTTTTTATTTTTTATTTTTTGTTATAATTTTTCTTTATTTCTCACATTTTAGTGATTCGTAGCCAAAGAACATCTCACAACGATTCCATTAAGCCCAAACACGGCTTAGGTACGTTGTTTTATAACAGAGTTCCGTTGCCTACCTTCCAGCTTCAGCATCAGATCAGTTAACTTAAAGCTCCTTCTTAGTCGCTTATCTAGGTATATTCATGATCGTTTATAGACGAGCGAGCATTAATTAGCTTTGATGAGTTCCATTGGTCATCACGGTCTTCTTCATCAGGTATAAGTTACCAAATGATACTTTCTGAATGTAAATGCTTATTTTAATGCTAAAAATGCCAAAATCGCCATAGGTGTGCCTTTAAATTTTAAGGTTTGCCCTCGATTTCCCTAAAATCCCATCATCAAATCTTGACTTGGTGACAATGGGACTACCTCAAAAGACTATCCTTTCGAATAAAAAAAGAATTTTGAAAATCGATCCACAATTGACTGAGTAATCGGCGAACATACATAATAAAAATACTAACATTGGAACATAGAACCTCCTCCTTTTTTGAAGTCGGTTAAAAAGTCGCCAGATAAGTCGCTAAACCATTTTTGTCGTCAAAACCTTTTTTGGTCGCTAACACTTAAGCAAAAATCGCTAGTTCTAGCGACAGTCGCTAAATTGGCAACACTCGGTAGCATAGCAAATATTACCGAAATGTTACTTCGGTATCGTTATAATAATGTGAATTGGGTAACGTTAACTAGCCCTACAATGTAAAGTAAATTTACCGGTAAAAATAACGTTAATCAGGTAACGTTACTATATGTTAAGTTACCATTTAACGTTATATTTTTTTACCGGTACTAGGTATATGTATGATTTTTACCGTTATTTAACGTTACTTATAGTGTGAATTTGGTAACGTTAACAAGCCCTGATTCAAACCACGTATCACCGAATTAGGCGTATCACCAAATAATGCGAGTTTACCCTATGTGTCAGAGGGACGGAAATACACGAAACTTCAATTTTCGTATTTCGTAGTAGCCCTGCTTTTCTGAGTTGGAGGCAGAGATATTCTTCAGACGCAGGATCAGCAGAAGGAGAACACTTTCAAATCAACACTGAGTACTTAACACTATTGAAGTTTTAGTACGGAACCCTAATTTTTTCCGGTAATAAAAATTAATAATTAAAAATAATATATAATTAAAATAATAGTTTTTGAGTTAATTCGTAACAAACATAATATTAGTATAAATGGGGATCTAGCTGTAACTGTAGGTACAGGATAAATTTGTACCTATGTGTCATTCAGGAATGTGCAACTCATTATTGTTTATTTTTAACTTTGCTTTAAAATTAAATTTTATCCTCATTCAATCTTTTACAGCAAGCAAACACACATCAACTCAAATTTAATTATTTTAATCAATCATAAACAGTATAATTTCGGATACCTCATAATTTGGAATTGACAACGAAATCGTAGAAGTTCTACTAGGCTAGTTATTTTTTATTTTTAAAGAAGAAACTGAAAAAAAAAATGGAGCCAGCGTCGTGCGCTTTGGAAGAATCCACAAAGAAGGATGACCCGACTAGTGTTGTCACGCAGCAGCCAAGGAAGATCGAAAAATTCGCAGACAGCGAAAGTGCCGAAAGTATTGATGTGACGTTGAATCGACGTTGTAGTGATTGTTGCCGCAACTGCATCGAAGATTGCCTCAAGTGCCTAGTTTGGAGTGTGCGTTACATGACGTGTTTCACGTGTTGTATGCCGGTTCGTCGTTGTGGAGTATATCCCTAGGTCTGAAGACGACTACAGTTTTTCTTTTGCTATAAATCATTATTTGTTAATCAGTTGTTTGGCGCAAGTGCTTTTATTGAAAACCGAGCAAGCGAAGGATTCTACGATCGAACCACGAACGAAACGAGTGGTTTATTAGAAGAATCCTGAGCTGAGTGTATAGCGTGACTGCGTGACCGAGGGTTTCAAAGTACAAGACGCTTACTTTACAGCCGAGCGAAACACGCAATTTTTCACCTCACTACAGAAAAATAGTAGATGGAAGGAAATATATAAATAAAACATTTATAAATCGCTTTTTGAATACTCTGTCGCACGCTAGTGCTCGCAGCTTGCCTCCGTTGTAGAACATCTTATCCCGTAGGAATTCCGCAAAATATGTTCCTCGCCTCTACAATTATAATTATTATTATTTACCTATGTAAAAGTTCAGCTTTTTAAATCCAAGGCTTTGGGCTGGACGTCGATGAGTGACTGAGTCAGGCAGTCAGGGTGCTCGAGATCGCATTCATCATCTCTTTCTACCCTCACCCTATTAGTATGCCGTGTAACAGGAAGAAATTGTAAAAACGATTGTGATTCCGACTGCGTTGGAAAATAATTCTCCATTCGCACGGGAGTTTGTAAAGCGTTGACGTTGGACATAAAATAAAATATTCGTCTACGAATGCTTGAAGCTGTTCTTTCGTAGTCTTACTCGTAGCTTCATATTGATTTACCTGGAGATCGAGGAACGTTTCGAGTCAGGAAAGGCACGTTTTATTCGGACCTAATGAAGAAGCTGATTGTCGCAATTATAATCATGCAATTAATCCCAATGTTTGTAGGTATTTTAGCTCAGCCGGCCTCAGACTTGGCGTTAATGCTTTTCAGGTTGGCTGATGTGACAAGGAATTAGTTATTATCAATTGTGAGATGTATTTTTTTTTCTGGTTAGTTAATGTTTTGCCCTATGGGCTAATGTGACAAATTTGTACGTTGCCCGTTTAAAAAAAAAAAAAAAAAACAAAACCAATTCGAGATAAAAGCCCCAATGAAAAAAAAAATATTGTGCACCTTCTTAAAAACCTTTTACTACCTAAGGAGAGATCTGAAAGGAAATTTGTAAGCCTATATCTGTTCGGTGGGTTTGAATTTATTGTTAATTGTTAAGTGACCATAAATCTTAAACTTAGTACTAATCCTCTACTCGTAATGCTACTACTAAGCACCTCTATTATTCACAAAGAAAATGTATTGTTTTAAGGGTACCTAATTATTTAGGTGCCTACTTTAAACAATAGAAACAATTTTATGATGGCCAATGAGTAGACGCGCCTAGCCTAGCTTTTATAAAACTTTACCTGCTTTCTGTAGGTACTGCTTTGTGGATTGTGGTTCGAGAAGTTAGTTATTGAAAAATGTTATTAATAGGTAATCTGTTTGTTCAGTTGATAGTTAATGCAAAATTATTATTTCAGTTAGAGTAGGTATTGAGAATGTGTAAAAGTAGGTTTCTGTTATTTCTGTCTATCTAACTCTATTGTATTTGATTCTCGGAGTTCCGTCACAGAATAAGTAATAGTACAAGTTCCGTTTGCTCGTAATTATACCAAATTCAATTTATACGCAATGAAGGGCTATCGCGTATGAATTTTCCACTAAAGGCGCTAGTGTAGCGTGAGGTCTCCGAAATGTCAAATCTCATAGTTTTTGGGTGAGCTACGAGGATTTATTTATAATTAGAATAATTTTGTGAATATTTTGCAATATCTGAAATTAATTATGGCAAATATACGTTCCGGGCAATGAATGTCTGTTGTTTTGAGACAGTTTTTGTCTTTCGGAAACCTTTGTCCTCCCTTTTTTCCGAACAAAACGGGGACTATGCAACACTGTGGCGTGCTCGATATTTTTATGGTACGGTTTTAAGGTGTATTAAATATGATTTTAATCGATACTTTGTTTTCACACCCGTAATCAGACCTTGAAAGCCATACTTAAAAACCTCACGCAACAGTGCGCCATCTTCCAAGCGACGAAGCTTCCATCGAGTACGGCGTCCCTCAAGGCTCAATACTTGGACCAACGCTCTTCCAAATCTACATCAACCAACTCTGCGACTTGAATCTTCCGAACCGCAAAATTTTTACCTACGCTGATGATACAGCACTAGTTTTTCAGGGTTCGAGCTGGACTGACGTCAAATCTACGGCTGAGGACAATTTGACCATAGTAAGCAATTGGTTAACGCAAAACTTACTAACCCTCAATATCTCAAAAACTATGAAATTAGGGTTCACGCAAATTGCAACAATGCTGGTAACTGCAGATGTCTTTCTATAGCGCAATCTATTTTGACCGAAACCTAAATTGGTATCCACAAGTCTACATGCTTGCCACTCGAATCAGACGTCTTATTCACATATTTAGAACACTTCGACAATCTGCCGACACAGAAACCCTAAACACTGTCTATTCTGCACTTTGTACCTCAGTCTTGACTTACTGTGTGCCTGCTTGGGGTGGTGCGGCAAAAACTTATTTCCTTAAAGTCGAGAGAGCTCAGAGAGCTGTGCTCAAAGTCTTACACTACAAAAATTTTAGATTTCCAACGAAAGACCTGTACAATATCGCTAAAGTGTTGACAGTGAGACAGCTCTTTATACTCCGCTCCATTTTGCGCAGGCACGCGCAAGTACGGCAACCAGATCTTACTAAAAGAAATCATTACAGAATTTGCCCTCCCATACCCCATAAAACTAAATTTTCTTCGAGACAATTCCAAATCACTAGCTCATTTCTTTATAATAAGATAAACAATGTTTTAAACATAATTAGTTAGATAAGTAGGTTTCAAATGAAAAAGAAAGTCTCACAGTGGTTGCAAAAACTCGATTATGATGATACCGAGTTTCTTCTGACAGCAACATTTCTCTTTAACGTACCTGCACATACACTGTCACCCATATAGACTCAGAAACTTTGACACCCATAGATACATACACACACACACACACACACACACACACACACACACACACACACACACACACACACACACACACACACACACACACACACACACACACACACACACACACACACACATAATTTTATTAATTATTCCTTTTCTTAATAAAAATGTTTCAGTTTACTTAGTAGCTACTTGGATATACGTAGTATTACTCTATTAGCTCGCATACGTGACGAACACTGACTTGCAAGATACGGGCCTTGCCTAGTTTGTGAGTCAGGATTCAACTTATTTAATTGTACTATGTTTAACCTAAGTTGTCTTTTTCTTTGTAATTGTTCATTCCTCTCTTGTGCAATTTTGTCTTATTGAATAAAGATTTTATTATTTATTATTATTATTATCTAGTGAGACCAAAAACGATAGCCCTCATTACGCGCGACACATAAACGTACTTAATATAAAAAAAAACTTTGGTAGGTTCAGTGTGACTTAATCATATTGATTGCGCAAAAAACGGTTCTTTTGTAAATGATAGTATTAAAATGTAACTAACATATCATAGTACCATTTATGATAGTAGAGGCAATTCACGACAAAGGTGACCGTCTCAAACCAAAACGTATTTCAAAATATATTATAATAGGAGCGAGAATAGGGATGGAGAGAGTCGCAGAGTTACAGCAGCATTTTATTTGTTATCATATAACTTGATAGATTGCGTCATTTATGTATTAAGAAACATTTCCTTAGACCTATTGATCATTTGATAAGTATGTAGGTAATTCTAAGGAGTTTGATGACGGGAATCTGCCTACAATAATTATTAACTTCAATAGAAACAATGAAAAATCAAATTTCCACATCCCAGACTTGGAACTTTATTGGCCACTTACAAAAACATAAGTCTCAATTTAATATGACAGTGTCGAATTCCCTTCCATACGTCTTTACTTTAGTTAGCCCATGTAGCGCCCGTGTGCAATTATTACTTTAGCGCCATCTAGGAAGCGCACGGTCAAAGTGGAATAGGTACGAAGTGCCGCGGCCGGCGCCCACACCCTGCGCTATACTAATTGTCACGTGTAAGCCCGGTCTAATGGCTTAATATAGATAAGTTTATTTTCACCTCAGCACCTCAAACAGGCAGGTTTTGCTATGAGAAATCAGTGAGCAAAATCGCATTTTGCTCACTCCGTGAGACAAAGTAACTTTTTAATTTTTTTTTTTAAATGCTGAGTACAGTGTTGGGTCTACTCACTAAATTCCAAATATTCGAACTTTACTTTGATCTGTCATTTCACTTCAACACGAAAAAAGCGAGAGATAGGATCAAATGTGTTGATTACAATCTTAAATTAAATTTTTGGTACCTATTAAAATATATATTGATACCTAATAAATTACATGACAATGAAATATTTCCAAAATGTAAATTTTCCCGATCTTTTAATAAAGTATGCAACCTCGTTGCACGAAAGCCACTTCTCTTGTTTTTTTTTTTATAAAAGAATTCCGTATACTGCCTCTACAGTTGGAATAAATATTTGTTAAATTGTATGAATTTTTAACAAATCTATTTATGTTTATGTAATATAAATCTTAATAAAATTCATATTTAAAGGTTTAATAGCATTTATAATAAATTATACGTTTATTGTCCAACCTTTTTAATGACCCCAAGATGAGGCTTTTTGCAGTATTAAAAAATAAGTGTGACATTAGTACAAGATCAAATTACAATGCAAGTTATGAGTATGAGATTTGTATTGTATCTACTGGACGCTTTGTTACGGTTTAAAATGTGATTTTTATGTTTGTTTCTTAATAATCGGATCCTATTTAAAAAAAATGTGTTTGTTTTGAAAACAGGTAGGTATATGTGGTTTTATTCTTATGTTACATTTAAATTATGTTCTCGCTGCTGAGGTGAAAAATTGTATGTGTCACACGAGACCAAAGTTTTTTTGCATCTCGTGTTTAATTATGAATCCCTTGCTGTTCTCAGGATTCTAACCTAGAATCACTCGCTCACGCTCGTGATTCAATTATAGAATCCTTCGCTTACTCGGGATTCAAAATCAACACTCGCAACAAAAAACAACTTTGCTCTCTTGTTGCACAAATAACTATTTCTTCATAAAATCAGCAATTAGTGTAAATTTATACCAAGAAATGCCAAACAAGTGCCACACAAAATCGAACAGATGAAATGTGTTAACAATTATTCACGCGTGATTTAACTCTGAGCGCAAAAGATGTACTTAATTAAGATGTAGCAATAGCAAGGGAGGGATGATCGTCGCAGCCAACAACCTTCGCGAGTTCTGTGAGCTCGTGCTCGACGTCCAGTCGCCGCTCACGCTCATACAGCGCGCTGCACGCACGCCTCTCCTCCTGCCTACAGACAGATACAGACAACTGTTCGATTAGGATTCTGATTTAAAAGTATCTAGCAAAAATATTATATATATTTTTTATAACCAATTCATGGTATGTTGCATGGTACCAATTCATAATTATGATTTCACAATTTATAATAATATATGTATAGGTATGTAATGATGCAGTAAATGTATAAATTATCTTCTGCGTCTGTTTAACTGGTTTTTTTTACACAGAAGTTAAAATAACGCATAAATAAACTGATTTTCAATAGTCATCGCCTTTAATCATATTTTTTTTTGGATATGTAGGTACTGTAGGAACTAGGCTGTATACCTACCGCTGGCAGGTGGTAAAACTGACCACCTGGCAGGTTAGATTGACGTTGTCGGGAGCGCAGATTGCTCCCGACTCCCGACAGCCTGAGCGGCTGGAACCATTTTATGTAAATTATTTATAAGTGCTACCAAGTTCCACAATAAATATAAAATAATTGAAGAACAGCGTTATTTATTGGATGAGTTTAAAGTCACGCGCGTAAATCCCCTGTACCTATATAAGCTCTTACCAAGTTACAGTCCCCACATTACCTACCTACCAATAGCATTAAAATAAAACAACACCGAAATTAAGAAAACTACATTTTAAATGAACGGCAGGTCTTTCCCTCGATGTGCTCTCCCATTGGACTTTTTTGATTTTGTTATTGCTACAAAAAATGTAAAACCTACTTTTATATACCAACGTGAGATCTAAGAGGATAACTTTTTAAGCCGATTCCTGTCAGGAGCGTTGATTCTATTGTTACTAATCGTTTAGTGATCATAAATCTAGAACTTTTTTTATCCTCTAATGATACTATTAAGCACCTCTACCGCTTACACAGTTTATGTATTGTATTTCTTATGGTCAAGCAGGTACCTATTTAACTTAACAAAAACGGTTTTATTACATGCAAATGTTTGGAAACTCAGGTTATTTATAATAATACACCTTTACCTGCTTTGGTATTGGACCCCAAATGGTCAGTTAACTATGAATCGAGATTGAAAATACAAACTGAAATATAGATGATGATCCAGTGATGGTCTTATTTTTCTGTTTTTTCTGTGCATCTATATTTCAGTTTGTATTTTCAATTTAGGTTTTACGGGATGACCGTAAAAGTAAAAATTTAGAATTGAAATAAAAAATACAAAAATATTCCAAAAAACCAATCTTAATATGAATCGAGAGGTAAATAGATAGGCATGAAGAAAATACTGAAACATTTTCTATTTTTAGCACACCAGTATTGTATTAGATACCAGGACCTTCTTCAATTACTTACCTGATATTTCACCAACAAACGATTTTATTTTTAGGTACGAGTACGCATCTGCTTCAGTTGGTATATGATTTAATTCGCCGAATAATTATTGGAAGAAATTCGTTTCATGTATTCATTAGTTTGAATTCGCAATGTTTGCATGAATAAGGTTTCGCACTTTAATTGGTTAATTTATTTGTGTTTTAATTAATGCGTTGATTGAAGTTTAAGGCAATAAGTTTAATTTGGGAGTTCTCAGAAGGGCCTTGTTGCTCTGCATGCCCAATAATACCAAGAGCCCGTCTTTTGCCAAACTCGGCATGGCACGCTGGCTCGGAACGACGCAAGCGAGAACGAACACAATCTATCCACCTGCAGCGTACGTGTAAGATGCAGGATGAACATTTTTAAAAAGCAGCATTGAATTTATTTCTTATTGATGGATTGATTGATTGATGTCATGTTTTAATAGAAACAAATCTATTATTACGAGTCATGTGGTGGCCCTCAAAAGGGCCTTTTTATAAGTATCAGTGGCGTCGCATGTCGGACGCGGGGTCCGCTTGCAGTTTGAGCACTTGGCTGCTTGCCTTCGCTTACGGCGAGAAGCTCGGTGTGCAGCGAAGCCTGGCCGAAATTTGCGCCTCCTTGCTTTCCCATCAGCTTTTCATTATTAAGACTTAAAAAGGTGCAAGCAGCCATTCTTTTATCTTCTCTATTTCACGATCGTCTTCTAACTTAGCGACTGCAAAATAAAAATGCCAATTAGAACATTTCAAACAACTGTATAAGGTATCAACAATCTCGATTTACTAATTGCGACCTAGATTTTTAACAGTTTTGGAATTAAACGCAACCAAAACTTAAAGATGTAAAACTTACTCTCATTTTCAGTCTGCTTTTGCTTTTCTTCCAATTCTTTTTTAGCTTGACTTATTGTTTCTTCGTTCAAAACATCCTGCCGAGGTTGAAGCAGCCAGTCCTTGATGTCGTTTATTTTAATTTGCTCTTCCAACGTAGCAACTGTAAAATTATAATTTCTATTAAAGCAACACACTTTAACTGTCACTTTGAACATCTTTACAAGATAAGTCAGGTTTCTTCAGGAACTTGGTTTCAAAAAGAATGAAGTTTTTAGCGGATAAAATTTCAACCGCACGAAAAATCGAAAAATTAGATATCGAGTCAAAATTCTCTATTTGAATTCAATGGAAAACACAATAAAATGTATAACTCACTTTCATCCTCGAGAGCACGGTTTTGTTCGGTGAGCTCTTCTACCGTTTCCTGCTGTTTAGGCATCTTCAAGATCGTTTCCACCATCTTGAGAAGCTCGTAGCTCGGTAGCTATGGAAAATAATTAAATATACTTAGTTGAAAAAAAAACAATTTATAAGTGGGCAGAAGAAATACGACAACTCTCTAGAGGTTATGGGTTGGGTAAAACTTCTTTGTGTCAACTTACAGGAATGCAAAAAAATATGACATTATAGACTAGAAAGACAAATTGATGATCTTGATTCGTAAGAACTTACATCGCTGCTGCAGCCGACGGCTTCGGCGAGGTCGGAATATCCCGTCCCCAAACCCTGACGCCGCTCGCGCTCATACAGAGCGTTGCGCGCGCGCCTCTGCTCCTGTATACAAAGAGAAATGACGATTTAAAGAGGATTCAGCATGGAACATTCTTAAAAATATCTAATAAGTAAAGAGATAGGTATGTTTTTCTCTACACAACATTTTACAGTACAGTACACAGTTACTTCGTAGTTACACCTATACACCTATTTGCTGTGCTATACATTACTAATTAAAAAAAAGGATATTTAAAAGGATCTATACCTAGTAACGAGTAAATAAAATGGAAAATGTAACTTACAGCTGTTAACGGCACTCGGTTTTTTCCAGACGGTCTTCCACGTCTTGGACGCGCGTTGGCATTAACGCTCATGGTTAAATAATAACGACGAAGCTTAAGAAAAATGGTTAGAACTGCAGTTGCCTCTAAGGGAACTTATTTGGGAATGAATTTACTTTCTACGTAAGTACCAGCACATAAGCAACTAACCCCACCACTGATTTAAGGAAACGGGGCGAGGGCGGTAAATGGGGCGGGAGCGGGGGCGGGCCCACCCCTGTAACGCGCTATGGTGGCTCTGGCTCTCAAGTTGAGACGGTACGGTAAAGTATTATTTGCGAATGTGAATCTGCATGACAATACTTTCAAAACAAAACACAATAGCAAAAAAAAAAAAAATTGGACGTGTGATATTCCTAGACTAATTTTGCCGAAGACTAAAATACCTACAGACCAACTGCTGCTAGGTATCTGGTACAAGACAGGATCATCTTTTAATGAAATAAAAGTTGTTAAGATTCTTGTGAGGCTCTTCTTAACAAGGCTTTTGACATTCATAGGTGCTTGCTGTGGCTAAAATAAAATAAAGATTTTTGTAGGTACTTTTAAATACCTACTTAGATAAGTTTACTTCTAAAATCCAATTTTATAATTAGACCACTAGTGAAAAATCGCAAAAAAATATTAAGGATTATCATTATCTCAACTAGATCTTATCTTAAATATAGCACTAAACCTAAACACTCCGGGTTAACATTAGCAACTAGCGACGCTAGAACTAGGAACATATACCGGGTGGGCCTGTAATATTAGAAAATAATTAAAACATAGATCTTACTCCTCAAACTGAATAATATTAGTTCAGCGACTTTTTAAAATACTTAGTTAACTTAACTTAACTTTATTCGAAGAAGCAATGTAAAGCAAAATTAAAGATGTTTGTAGCGTGACAGGCGACGTCAGTTCGGTTTTAGGATGGCGTACCTACATTGATAATTTGTATGAAAAAAGGAAAATTAAAAAACTCCACTATTTTTAAAAGTAGCTGTACTAATGTTGTTCAGTTTGACGAGGACGAGCTATGTTTTATTAAATTTTTTGCTCATATTACAGCCATTACAGGCCACACCCGATATGATTACCGGTTCACAGCTTTCGATGACGGCTACGGTTATCTGTACAATTTTGAACAAAGTTTTATTGACACAGGTAAACTATATCAAACTAATCATCTTAAGGTATTATTAACGCTTAATTCCCAGTCTATAAGTTGAATTGAGTGTTTTGTTATTGTTGACGCATTGACAATGAATGTTAATTAGCTATACCTTAAAAGGTACTAATCATAACATAATTACACAGGTAATCAATTTTAGATCTAGTTGTTTGTGTTAGGTACCATCTAATTCACAATTCTTGTTTGTTCAAATCAAATTTTGCAAGTTGAATTTTATAATTTCTCAGCGATCGTATTGTTTCATATAATGTAGGTACACTTTGTTTAAATGATATCGCAAAACAATTCAACCAGCAAGAGCTTGTAACGGACGGAGCTTGAAATGGACACAAAAAAAACCTGGACAAAAAATGGACACAAAAAAAACTTAAACACGAAATAATTATTATGTTACAGTCTTATAATATACCTACCTTAGTACCTCTAGATACCAACGTGAGATCTAAGGAATAACTTTTTAAGCCGATTTCTGTTAAAAGCCTTTGATGCTATTGTTAATTGTTATAAGTGATCATAAATCTAAAACTTCGTACTAATCATCTAATGCTACCTACTAAACTACATTGAATTGAGAAAGTAAAACTATAAAATAATAGGTGCAATTTTGTTTACCAGAATGGTAATGGGAATTAATTAATTAATCAATTCTATTACATTAGAAACCAGGACTCTGTTTGAATTCTTAATGTTTCAAAGTTTCAAAAATAAGTAGGCACCACAGACTCTTATTCTGACGCAATAAGGCCGTAGTAACATATTTTTGAGTGGTTCGAATAGATACTTATTTTTGCACTTGACTGTACAGTAACAGGTTACGCAAAATTATAGTATCGATTCGAGTAAGTTTTGAGATATGGGTTTCTTTCGAAAATGTAACCAATGAGAATTAATTTACATAACGATAATGACAATTTTTAGGCAATTTAGCTGCAGCTCCGTCTCTGAGCGTGCGTGAGCACACAATATGCAATAGGAGCGAGTACAAGAATAGGATAACGTCCCTGTTATTTACAGCAAAACTTTTTTTTTGACATTTATTATTTAATCAATTGATTGACGTCATGTATTAAGAAACCAAAACATTTATTATGAATCATATGGTGGCCCTCAGAAGGGCCTTTTGAGTTAAGTGCTAGCGTGTTGCTGCACTACCCTCCTGGTGATGGAGGATTCTTGCTGCAGTCGGCGAGGCGGGACGGTTCAAACTGGTTCATCATGAACTCGAACGCAGAGTTAAGAGGGTTGAAGCAGCCAGTCTTCAATTTTGCCAATTTCAATCTCCTCTTCCAACTTGGCAACTGCAATATGAAAATTATTTTAGAAACAACATAAAATAAATGCATTAATTTAATAACAGCTTACAAAAACGAAATATTATTGATTTTAAATGCAAGCAATAATAAAAAAAATATGAAACTTGCTCTCATTCTCGAGCTTCCTATTCTGCTCCTCTAACTCTTCTTTCGTCGCGTCAGTTTTCAGATCCTTGGATCTTTTAATTATTTGAAAGGCCATCCTTAGCATTTTGCTGTCAGGAGTCTGTCAACAATAATCATTTAGTTCATTATAACAATAAAAACTTAAATTTCCACTTCTCCCAGATCGTGACTTAGAAAAAACATAATTCGCCATTTATAATGGCAGTGTCGATACGTATGAAATTATCTCGCTTAAGTCAGGCAGATCTAATGGCTAAATAGGTTTTTTTTTTCAGACACCCCAGCCCATATTGCCACGCCAAATCGGACGATCTTTAATTGGTCGACAAATTATTCATGTTTGATTTCAATCGGAGTGAGAATCTATGAATATGAGAACTTACCACCTCGCGGTCGCAGCCAACAACCTTCGCGAGTTCTGTGAGCTCGTGCTCCATGCCTTTGCGCCGCTCACGCTCATAGAGTGCGTTGCGCGCACGCCTCTCCTTCTGCACATAGATACAGACAACTTTTCGAATAGGATTCTGATTTAAAAGTAATGTAAATGTTTTCAGAATCATAATGTCTTACCAACCCATATGATATGTATTTTATACTTAAACGTAAAATTTAATTTTTACAATAAATAGTATTATTTGTATAACGATGTGGCTGTCGTCTAACCTCTATTTTTTTCCATACAAAACTGCCCACAAAATATTAATAATTACTTACCCATCTAACTATTGAAAGAAAGAAAGAAAGAAAGAAAATACATTTATTCACAACACAAGACACAACATAGTATTAAGTACAAATAGACAACACGTAGGAAAGTATGTGTCATTGCGGTTGTGAATCGGACACTGGCTCAGCATAATGCTGAAGCGTTAATAATAAACACCCCAGCGCTGATTTTCAGCCAGCACCGTTGGTGACCCTCGGACCGCTACAAAGATATACTACACATTTTTATTGCTATACATAAGACTACATAAATAGATAATTTGTAAACAATGAAACATATTATTTATTTTATGGCTTTGAAAGACATTAACATTAGTACATAAACATAATTATTATAACAATTATACACTCACTTGCCAAATACACAACACCGTTAGGTACGCGAGCTAAAGGAAACATGAAATTAACAACCGAAACAAAAAGAAGTTTTGTGTAATAGTGCTGAAAGGGAGAGGAATTAATGGAATTATAGCTTTTGAAATGCCAACAAATAGCCTTTAAGCTTTCGCCAAAGGTGTACCTGCTAGTCACTCCGAGTATAGGAGGAGGTATGTCATTCAATTCCAATTTGAAGAAAACTGAAATTAAGTTAAATATAATTTATTGAATAGTGTGGTGGTGGTGATAGATGGGTTTGTGTGATTTGTGTGTGTTCTTACAGTGTGGAGGTGGAGGAACTGCATGAACACGCATATTTTGCATAAGCTTAGCTATCGTAAGGTCGCGGGTGAGCAAGGAAATTATTTTAGTTCATTAAGTTAAATATATACAACTCTTCCTAAATCAGTGAGGAAAGGGATCGTGAAAACATCACAAGACTTAACAAAATCAAATATAAACTTACGGCTGATAGCGGCACTCGATTCTTGCCGGACGGTCTGCCACGTTTCGGACGCGCATTAGTGCCATTTCCACTCATTATGAAAATCGAAAAAGTTAACTTAACTCTAAGAAAACCGAGGAAGGAATGAATTTTGATTTAATTTTTCTGTTATTTAAATGCGCGGAAGCAAATTATCCCCTCCACCAAACATGGACGAACAGCAACGATAGAAGGGCTATTGACGTTTGGCTTAGTAATGATGCCTGATAAATATTTTGCGGACAAACGACTAACTATTGAAAGTAATTAATTTCGCGTATTGATCAATTTGAATTCGTAACGTTTGTTGGTAATGTTTCGTACTTTAATTGGTTAACTTATTAGTGTAATTAAGTACTAAATATTTTTTAATATTAGAGAAAGGAAACCTGCATTTTAATATTTAATAAAACTTTACCAAGTTTCACATTTAGATCGTTATCAGGAAGGTGATTTGTAACTTCGATCGGAGAAGGCAGGTAATTAAATTGTTATGGTTTTTAAGTACTTAGTGATTTGTTTGTTCAGTAATGCATAATTTTAGTATGAATTAGAGGAGGTATCGAAATATCCCTTTGCTCGTAACTTTATTTACTTTATTGTTTAATAATTGAATATAACTCAAATTTTAATTGAAAATATATATTACGCGTTTTTAATTTAAAAACACCTCCATTCGTTCCAAATTACCCATAGAAATTACCCAATATAATCACAATTAAAAAGTAAAATAAATTAAAAGATATATTTTTAATTACATCCGAAGCAAAACCATGAATATAAATAAGTGTGATTTCGTTAGAATTTAATCTGGTTGCCTGTGTTGTTTCGTAAATGTAACTAATGATCACAAACTAAAGTATGTACTTAGTAATAATAACAATAAACAATACACTGTCGAGCTCGGTGTGCCACGCTGTCTAGGGACGACGCGACGCTATGTCTGAGCGCGAGCGTGAGTACAGAATAGGTATACATACCTACTTACATACAATAGAGAAGCAAGAATAGGAGTAGGAGAGCTTCATAGTTGTGTTAATTATAGCAGAATTTTGTTATCATTTGATCGATTGATTGACGTCATGTGTTCGGAAACAAAAGCTTCAATTGCGGATCATATGGTGGCCCTCAGAAGGGCCTTTTTGGGTCAAGATTTAACGTGCTGTTGCACCTCCCTCTTGACTCTTGCTGCAGTAGGTGAGTCAAGCGCGATTGCGATTCATTCCAATACAAGTCTCAGTCACAGTCGACTTCATGACAAAGTTGATTGATATTAAAATGGTTGAAGCAGCCAGTCTTCGATTTCGCCTATTTTAAGTTCTTCTTGCAACTTGGCAACTGCAATATGAATAATTCCTTTATAATGAAAATCGCAATGAACTGGGCATCAACAAACGCATAAATTATACATTTAATACCTAACAACAACAGCCGGCCAGATTTTTTATATTTTGGGTTTTTCATGCAAGCAAGCATAATGGAACTTACTCTCATTCTCGATCATCTTATTCTGTTCTTCCAACTCTTCTTTCGTCGCATCGCTTATCGTATCTTTAGATCTTTTGATCATTTGATACGATATTCTTAGCAGTTTGCTATCGGGAGTCTGGCAACAATAATTGTTCAGTTAAACAAAAACAATCAAAGAAAAAATCCATCGCTAAGGTATATAATTTCCTAATTTTTGTTTAAGCATTTATTTATCTCAAAAACTAAAAAGGAAGTGCATAATATTTATATATAAACAGCTCTGCCAAACTGGTAGCAGTTTGTGTGCAGAAAGTGAAAATTTAATATGGCAAAGCCAGAATTAACGGCTAAATATATGTACCTCGCTCGGTTTTCTCGGAAAGTAGTTTCAGACAAAATCGAATAGCTACTAAATGTTTGGCAAAATATCCATGTATGATTTCAATTGAAACGCAAAAAATATAAACTAAAGCCTTACTACCTAAATTCCACCACCTCGAATAACTTACCACCTCGCGGTCGCAGCCAACAACCTTCGCGAGTTCTGTGAGCTCGTGTTCCACGCCCTTGCGCCGCTCACGCTCGTAAAGCGCGTTGCGCGCACGCCTCTCCTTCTGCATAAGTAGAAACAGAAAACTGTTCAAATAAGATTCCAATTTAAAAGTAGCTAAAAATATTCTCGGATTTTTTTACTATAAAGTCATAGTACGAATTCTATATAAATGCAAAAATGTATTTACACAATTTATAATGCCATGTATGATGTGGTAAAAAAATGCGAAATTATCCCGCGCGTCTGTCTTACTGATAACTTTTTTAAACAGTTTAGAATTTACACAGAAATAAACTGATCTTCAACAGCCACTAATATTTTTTTTATTTTAGGTAAGACAGAATGAAAATTAAGATCTATTTAAAAATCTACTAAAATCAGTAAGGAATACAAGTCGTGAAAACATCACACCTATCTAAATCAAATATAAACTTACGGCTGATAGCGGCACCCGATTCTTGCCGGATGGTCTTCCGCGTTTCAGACACGCATTGGTGACACTCATTTTCGAAAACGAAAGTTGGCTTATCTCTGAGGGGACCGAGAAAGAAATGAAGTTTGGTTCAACTTCCCGGGTATTTATCTGCAACTAACCCCTCCAACGATTTTGGACGAACGGTAGGCCCTTCATTCGACGTGTGCTTTGTGTCTGCCATTGGTCCTGTTTGATTTTGTTATTGGGACAAAAACGAACATAAAGTAGTCACACCAACGTGAGATATAAGTGATAACTTTTTGAGCCGATTTCTGTCAGTATCGTTTGGTTGTTTTTGTTCATTGTTAAGTGATCATAAATCTTTAACTTCTTTCCTATTCTCTAATGATACTACTAAGCACCCTTATCGCTTACAAAGATTAAATTTGTATTGTGTTTGTTAAAAATATGTATATTATTTTTATAACAATACAACTTTACCTGCTTAGTATTGAACCCCCAACGGGCGGTTGATTTTGAGTCGAGGAGTGCCTACCTAATAGAATAAAATGGGATTTTTGTGTCTAGTAAGAATGTTATAAGAAATACGGTATTTGACTATTTTGTATATGTTTTATAAATTAAAACTGCACAATGCCTGTTATCGAATAAAGAAACAATTTTTAAGCTACCTTTACAAATAACAAAGTTATGGGGGTTTGAAATTAAAGATTAGACAGAGAAAGACATACTGGCATGTGACGTCACACGCCAGTACCGCCATACTTGCTGCATAGAGAAAAGCGTTTGAGTAAGAGACAGGTATATAGTTTTTTTCAAAAAATCACTATAAATCCAATTTTCAACCGATTTAAGTTTTCTTTTCGCTAAACACTGTCTGTATATTTATATTTTCATAATAATATTAAGATATGGCAAATTCAGGAGTTGTCAAATACCGTATTCCAATCTAAGTAGGTAGGTAAATATAAAGTAAATATTAAAACATTTTCTATTTTTTGCATGACAAATTTGCGGAATTTAAATCATTGCTTACAGGGTTTTAACCAGGCTCGATTCCCGGTTATGTATGAGAGTCAATAAAAATTAAAAAATGTAATGGCATTTTTATTAAATCTTAAATCGACGTCATATTCCTAAGAACAGATTTCGCATTTGTATTGATCGCCTTGTATTATTTTCGAGACACATTGTACTCATAGGAAACGTGATCAATTCATGAGTGCGCTTTTTACCCGACTGCCCGAAGGAGGGTTATGTTTTTCGAGCGTATTGTATGTATGTATGTATGTGGGTATGTTATGTATGTCCATTTCTTTGGTCCTTGCTGCAGCCTGAACGGCTGGACGGATTGTAACATTTGTAACATATGAGGTATCATTGGATTCGTCATAACTGTCGGAGTGACATAGGCTATATAATATTTCAATATGGCATCTGCGAAAAAAAAAATGGCCGAGGAATAAAAAAATATTTTGTATTGTAACAAAATGGGTATCAAATAAAAGCTATTAATTAGCCCATTCTAAATATATATATGCATGGGTTATAATACTTTTAATCTACTACTTTCACAGAAATATCAAAAAAGTATAAAATAAAAAACATTAAATTTAAAAATCAAAAAACCCGACTGCCGTAAAAACTAAAAGGAAGAAAATAAGTCTAGTGGTCTAGAACTCTGTCAAGAAGCTCATTTAAGGTTCAACAGTCTGGACCCATTCAAATAGTAACCAGCTCAAAAAATCTTGATAATGGGTCCCGACTGTTGAAGCGGACTGGGCGGCATGCCTAGTTTGCGGCACACATGATTTAAAACGCAGTAAATCCATATAAATCTATGGATCTACCACATACAAACAGTACCTAGTTTTCCGTCCGAAGTTTTCTTAGATTCGGAATTCCGTATGGTGGCCTGTGCGTTCGCAATTATTCCGAATTGAAATGCGTACGTATGTGATGTATTTACGGAATTCCGAATCGGATTTTGAACTGAAATTTCGAGTGTATTAAAACCAAACCCTAGAACATTGACACTTTTAGCGTGTCTAAAGCATTTGTTCTTCATTTTCTCTGTACTTAGTAATAAATAATCGTCATAATTTTCTCTACATTGTTACCATTTAAACTAATAGAATTAAGAGTTTAAAATTAAAAGAAAGATATTACCTTTATCCTTTTTAGTAAGTTTACTTATTATTTTTAACACGGAAACCTAAAAAAAAAAAAAAAAACGAAAACTCAAGCGACATCACACGTCATATGTGACGGGAATTTTTAAGACATAATGTAGGTTTCTCTTGTATTGTAAGATTCAGAACTAGACTATCGTTGAACACAATACACGTTTGATGTGGACATAAAAAACTGAACAACGACTGGCATCTGTTTTGAACGTGTTTAAGTTGTTTGTTATGAAGCTATTAGTTAAAATAATGACGGAAATTCTTATCTTATAAGCTAAGTACCTATAAGGGCGCTTTTGTTTACGATGCTTTTTTATTTTTTGTGAGCTCCTAAAATACCCCCAAATAGATTGTTCGAGCAACTCGATTCTGATGTTTCAAATCTCGACCGTATGTTGATTGAATTTAAAAGCACAGGATATATTTAAGTTAATAAACTGGCCTTTTATAATCTTCGGTTATCCATTGTAAAACTACTCTTTGTCTTACCTTTGTCTAAAACCTTTAATAAAAAATACAATAACCAAATTTTTTCGAAAGTGTTGTGTATCATAAAAGTTAATAACATTGGAAATATCAGCATAAACTTTTGGGTTAACAATGAGTTATAAAATAAAGCCCTTCACGGCATCGAAGCCCGCATTTTACCTACCTACTTAGAAGGTAGATTATTTTCTTCATCGTATCCAAGCAATGTTATCTTATTTTGCTTTCAACTTAATTCAGAATTACAAATGGCCAATTTGGGCACTGGCCTTTGGAAAATGGTATAAAAGGTAACCAGTGAAAATAACTTCAGTAATTTATTTCAATTAGGTAGTTACCTACATTATACAGTATCAGAATCTTTGGAATAATGTGCCTACCTAAATAGCTACTTTTAAGCATCTTTCTCTTTCAAATCGGCCATCGTTTACGCGATGATGTGTGCGTCGTGACGATGTGTGTGTGTTTGGGCAGTCGGATAAAAACACAAACGAGAACATGCGATATTAACAAGAGCAGTTTAGTTCAAAGACACATGAGCATTGGCCAACCAGAACAGCGCCTACCACTTAATCAAGATTGTTTCTGCAGCCAAAATGGCAAAAACGAAACCCTTATAGTTTCACCATGTACCTACTATTATTCTACTAATGGAGGTACCAATTTTAGTTGTTTAGTAGATGATGTTTCCCTCACCTTGTCAAATTTACGCTCGATTTCAATGAAAATTTTCACTTTAAAGTTGAATATTTCGCAAACGAATCACTAAATCGAAAAAAGACCTATTCAACGATACCCCACACCATAGGGTTGGATGAGAAAAAAAAATCACCCTTACTTTACGTCTATAGGAAATAGGAGGTACCCTAAAAAAAACTTTTTTGAAACTTTTATTGTACCATTTTGTCGGCATGTGTACCTTAGATGAATGATTGGTCATCATACCTACCATTTTTTAAAGAAGAAACCTACGCCTAACCTATACACAAACATATTAATACATTCACTCTTAATTACTTCTTAATTTCTAAGTATTTCCCAAGATACATTTTGTAACCAGTAACTTAATAGACCACAGAATAATTTATTTTCCCAATAATTCGGGTAACGGTGGAGCAGCTGACAACACAATTCGTCACGCACACTAGCATCCTTGCAAATTGTCTTACACCGTTCTTACGCACACTACAATATTGAGTTGCCACATTCACGAACCTTTTGTTTTTAGGTAGCGCGGAATCTAGTCGAGCGAGCGTGCGAGACCAATTATTCATCTAAGATGTGTACATTGGATGACAATACAATATTATTATGACATAGAGCTGCATGGAGCTGGAAGGTGGCCATAGGAACTCTGTAATAAAACGACGCAAACCCGTCGAGTTTAGGCTCATTTAAGTTGTCTTGACAAGAACTTTGATGCTAGTTGGTTTTTCAATTTTTGTTTAAGCTGGCCCATTTTTAAAGTAATGTAATTCGGTAACCAATTGACCTAAGTATAGAGCTTTAGTTGGACTTGATTTGTCAAAAATTTGATGTTCTTAAAAGTTATGTAGTAATTTTTGTCAAAAATGCATAAATTAAGAGATACTATCTATACAGCAGAATCTGATAAAAGTCCGAAAATGTCGCGGTTTTTGGCGTACCTATAAAAATTTTCCTGCAACTTTTTGGGCAATTGCGAACTTGGATATACCTACCTACAATGACCTAATGAGTCGAAATAATGTAATAAAAAATTAGAGATACATCATGTTTTCTTAATTTATTGACCACTTTGACCGCCCTAAGTTTTAAGGCAATTCCTTCATGCAGGCTTATCTTTTAAGCATACATGATTAAGTATACTTGGTTATACATTGCAAACATATTTTTTAAGAAAGTGTATCACTAAAGTCCCTGAGGTACGTACGAGACAGAATAGCATACACTTAAAAGATGATTGACCCATTTAATTAATACTTTCAACTAAAGTTATATTCGACATGATATTAGATCGGATACACCCTTCCCTTATTCAGTTATTGCCGAAAAACAGCGCTTCACAACAAAATGTCGTAAGTTCTATGGAGATACAACTTTTTGCTGGTAAATTTTTCAAAGTCATATTTTTTGTGTTTGTTTTTTGTAACAGCTAAGTACGAAACCCTACACTCAACATTCTCCGACTTGCTTCTGACCATTTTTATAATCTCTATTAGCCATTGTAAAATTACCCTTTGTTTTACCTTTGTCTGAAACTTTCGAGAATAAACACAATAGATAAATTTCTATGGAAGTGTTGTGTATCATAAAAGTTAATAATAGCATTGGAAATATTAGCATAAACTTTTGGGTTAACATAAGCAATAAAATTAAATCCCTTTACAGAATCGAAGCCCGCATCTTACCATTTAGAAGGTAGAAATTCCTCTTATTATATCGAAGCAATATTATCTTACTTTGCTTTCAACTTAATCCAGAATTGCTCCGACCATTGAATAACCGGTGGAAATGACTATAGACCTTATATTCCTTACAACAACACGCAAATGACGTATTTTCAAAATAACGTGCCTAAATAACTACTATAAGGCGCTCTCTAAAATCGGCCCTCGCTCGCACGAAGTTTCTACGAAACTCGAAACTCGAAGTTCGTATCTAACCGTCCCTCGTATTAAATACTATAAGTGTCAGAGGGACCGCACGACATGAACTTCGAGTTTCGAGTTTCGTAGTAGCCCTGCAGGTATCTAAAGCCTGTTTGGAAGTCAATGCGATCAAACAAACTAAAAGTCCTAATTGGAGGTCGCGCGATCGTGTGATAGGCCCGACTGCCAATAAGAGCGGTTCCGTCCGTACGATGACGCAATAAACGATGGCCAATCAGGACAGCGCCTATCACTACAGCGGAACTACTTTTTTTACTGGAAAAAAATAGCCGTACAGTACGATTACTTGGAGTTAACACTTGACAGATGGGCGTGCCTTCAACTTTGACGTCATACAAATTAAGTCATTTTTAGTATACCGCTACCCACGTTTACAGATTATGTAAAAACTATTTTATTTGTATGACCTCAAAGTTGAAAATTGAATGAAGGCACGCCCATCTGTCAAGTGTTAACTCCAAGTAATCATACTGTACCTACCTAAGTAACAGCAGGGCTACTACGAAACTCGAAATTCGAAGTTCGTGTCGTGCGGTCCATCTGACACTTATACCTAGGTACTATTTAATACGAGAGCGAGAGGGACGGTACAATACGAACTTCGAGTTTCGAGTTTCGTAATAGCCCTGCAGAGTTGATATGGGTTTGTCTCCGTCACGCTCACACTTTATGTGAATGAAAGGGGCCGACTAGCGTCGTCGAAGGTCGGTGGGTGCAAAAAATCTTATGCAATGGCACCGTTTCTGTTATTTAGGTAGGCAACTAGTAAACTACTATATTGACATAATATCTCCATATTACCTACATATGTATCATATATATTTTCAAGTAGTTGCTGACTACGAAAAGCTGATATTTATGTCATGATGTTTCAATCCAATTATTGTATTGATAGTTTTTGACTTGACTTGAGCACCACGTACTTTTATTATTTTATACTTCGATATTTGATGGATCTCTTCACAACACATTTTCATATTAGGTACGGTAATTGACTCTCATTTATCTATTTAATAAATTTGTTGTTTCATCTTTTTAAAATAGTATTTGCTGTACTTATTCAATTATTTTCCAATAACCACGATTTTGTTAGTCACAGTAATTGTCTGAGTGACTATGTTAGTAGAATCTGCTTATAATGACATTGAAGGGAAGAGACAAATGCGTCATTCTTAACAGACGTCATACAAAGTGTAATCTGAAAACAAAAAACGCCCGCAAAAATATAAATATATAAACAATAGCAGTTCCGTAAAAGTCCGTTTGAACTATAGTTCAGTACAATTAGCTGAAAATGTGGCAAAATTAATGAAAGACTTTTTTCTATCAGGATATGTAGGTTATAGAGCAAAGTTAAATTTTATCCACTCTCCCCCTCCTCCGGGGTGAGCTTCACCCCCCGCGCCCTCGAATATGTCCCGGACCGCGGTATTTTCCATTTTAAAAGAAAACCACTTTTTATGTATCGTGTACGGTTTTCTTTTAAAATAGAAAATACGCGACTATAACCACATCCTGGCAGATAAAAGTCTTGCATTAATTTTGCCAAATTTTCCATACATTTGAATTTAGTTTTCTTAATCTACTATTGTTGAACGTTGGGACTATAGAAACCTGAGTTTACGGTAATTATAAACTAAGAAAAAACATTTTAAACCATAATTAATTAACTAAGGAGATTATGGATTGTATTGAGGACGGACTAATTATAATGAACGAAATACCTTTATAGTTCATTGTTAATGTAAAAATAATGAGATAATCTATTTTGTTTAATGGACACCTACTTAGTAATAGGCACAGGCGAAGATCCTTACATGTTAAATCAACTTTTCAAAACAACTTTGTTTACAATACGTATCATCGGCTTTTGTATGGAACGATTGTTGTAAATCGCTTGACCAAAAAACAAGTGAGAGAGCACGCGCTCAAGGGGTGGACCCGCCCTTCCCCCCCAAAATGTTGGTGGGATCATTTGCACCCGCGCTGGTATATAAGTGGAAGTTAAAGCCAAATTTCGTCCATTCGCATTTTGACGTTCTCGGTGCCCAGTGTACTTTTCGGCTTTTACTTTTATTTTATTCCGTGAAAGTTTATTTTGAGTGGCATAATGAGTGGCACAGAGGACGCACCAAAGCGCAAGCGTGGCAGGCCATCGGGGAAAAATAGAGTCCCTTTGTCAACTGTAAGTACTACCTACTGATGTGCCAATGCCAAAGCATACTTTTCAAAATTGCAGAATTTTTCATATAGGAAAATTTCGGAAAATTCTCACATTTTTTTATGGGGATGTAAAATTTCCGTTTCTTAAATTTCCTATATTTCATGTGAAATTTTCCAGACATTTCAGAGAACTTTCCCTACTATTTGGAAACTTTCCGAACTTTGCACACCTGTGTCGTTGTAAGTTAATATTATAATTAATAACCCCCTGAACCCTGTGATCATAGCTGTGACCATTTTTTTTTTATAATATTTATTTAACAAAACTTATTTATTGGTTATGATATCGTTGCGATGTCTTAGCGTTTTTCTCTTTTTTTTTAATGTTTTGCAAAAAATACCAATCTTATTTCTGCAATGACTCTTAGCGAAAGCTTTTGAAATATTACCGGTAGTATCAATTATGCAGACATATTCCTCAATTTCTACAGTCATAGTGAGTGAGTGAGAGTTGAGGTGAGATCAAAATATAATATGGGCCCCCTTTCTCACCTGATGCTAAGTGCAATGAGGTCAAGGATGTATCTCAATGGTTCAGTAACAGTCATTCACTCTAGCCTTGCAGCGCCCTAGACTAGATTGTATTTACTTGTTGACATTTTTCACAGTTTTGTGAAGTGAATTTTAATTTTATATTCAATTTTATCGTTTTTGACATTTTAATTATTTTATTGTTCGTTTGATTGATTGTTGCTATTGCATAAATTTGACTTAGATTTAAGTACATTCTTGTTTTGCTTTTAATTATTATTATTGAATTGAATTCGAATTTGACATTCTAAATTCAATTTTATTTTTTATTCTGGCTGACAATTTATTGTAATACGATTTATTTTTTTGTATACATTTGACGATCCTTTTGTGAATTTCTTGTAATTAACTGACGTGTGTTTATAATGTATTTTTTCAAACTTAATAAATAAATCTAAACCAATTTAATCTATCCGGAAATACAGACGTCGGGAGCGAATTCCATTCCTTAGCGTTAGCAGTTTCCAAAAACATTTTGTTGCTATCTGAGACCTATTTGAACTGACGTTTATCTGTCTATGCAGGAGGAGAGACGCGCGCGCAACGCTCTCTATGAACGGGAGCGCCGCGAGGGCTTGGGCGAAGCACTCAAAGATCTGGGAGAGCTCTTTGAGTGCGATCAAAATGTAAGTTGTCTCATCATCATCCCAGCCTATACACGTCCCACTGCAGGGCACAGGCCTCCCCTCAGAATGAGAGGGCTTGGGCCATAGCTCCCACGCGGGCCCAGTGCGGATTGGGAACTTCACACACACCATTGAATTGCTTCGCAGGTTTGTGCAGGTTTCCTCACGATGTTTTCCTTCACCGCAAAGCTCGTGGTAAATTTCAAATGTAACTCCGCACATAAATTTCGAAAAACTCAGAGGTGCGAGCCGGGGTTTGAACCCACGACCCTCTGCTTGAGAGGCGATGGGTCAAACCACTAGGCCACCACGGCTCAAAATCAATATGCTGTTACTTATTGTTATTATTATTTAGACTACCAATAGTTATCGAGGCAAGCTCACAAACGATTTATTCTTATTCCACCTCATCTACGGATAAGTATGTGGTATTAATAAAAAAAATGTTCATATAACTGTGTACCTACATAATATGTAGTTAATGTTTATTTTTCACTTAATGCAATATTTATTGTTGACAGATAAGCACGCACAAGCTTTTAGAGATGGTGTACAAAACCATCAAAAAATCGAAAAAGGAATCTAAAAGAACTACGAAAAAGAAGCGCACCATTGAGGAGCTACTGAGCCAAAATTTGGCGATTTCGGAAGAAAGTAAGTTTTTATCTTTAATATTAATAGTACTCGTGTTTCCCCCCCAACTTTTCGTTCTGATTAAGTAATTAGCTATGAAATAAAACTATGTTCAATGTGTGGTAGAATTATTTTCTCTCTATCTTTTTGAAGTTAGTGCATTGAATCCGACCCTGGGGTACCTAATTACCCCTAATATTGTGAAGGGTTAGTAAGTAAAACCGGCCAAGAGCGCGTCGTACACCCCCAAAATAGGGTTCCGTAGCCATTACGAAACAATTAAGTAATATTTTTCTAAGGATTTCGTATTTTATACGGAATCTTCCAAGTTTAGGTATATTTTATGCCTTAGGCTGCTATTTACTCTTAAACTACTAATAATTCTCAAGCAAACTAGGCCGTTATAGTTTTCCTTGAAAGTCGATTTACATAAAAATGTTCACTTTAAAGTTGAATATTTCGCAAACAAATCACTGAATCGAAAAATTATCTTAGCAGACCTATCCAACGATTCCCCACACTATAGGCTTGGATGAGAAAAGAAATCACCCCCACTTTACGTCTATGGGAGGATCACAAAAAAAAATTTTTTGAATTTTTTATTGTACCATTTGGTCGGCATAGTTTACATATATATCCGTGCAAAATTACAGCTTTCTAGCATTGATAGTCCCTGAGCAAAGCCGCGGACGGACGGACAGACAGACAGACAGATATGGCGAAACTATAAGGGTTCCGTTTTGCCATTTTGGCTCCGGAACCCTAAAAATGTGGAAGAAACGACGCACTGGATTTTTTATAAGGAGTGAATAACTATATATATATATACACATATATAACATATATACTTACATATTTTTTAATGTAACTTGTTAGTTGTGACTTTTTATTGCTAGATATAATTTTGTTAATTCAATTTGTATTTTCATCAAATCTACATAACATGACCTACTTATACCAAATTCAAGCCTGGAAGTGTGTTAAATTCGTCTTCCGAGATTTGACCCACACTTACTAAAATGGCGAGCCAAGTAAAAGTTTATAAAAGGGTTAGGTACCACTGCTGTAACGTGCCTAACGGGCGATTATTCGAGCGTTTCAACCGCCTCAAAGTCAAAGTCAAAGTCAAAATATCTTTCAAAGTCAAAGTCAAAATATCTTTATTCAATTTAGGCTATAACAAGCACTTATGAATGTCAAAAAAAATCTACCACCGGTTCGGAAAAACCTCTGCTGAGAAGCCTCTGCTGTCTTTATTCAATTTAGGCTACAAAAAGCACTTATGAATGCCTCATTTTTCTGGTCACACTTTTTACGAATTGGCTGTAGATTTTGATGTCGTTTTCAATTATTTGTTAGAGTTCCTGTAGTATTTCTACCAGATAACTAAAAAACTGTATCAGAATATTCAGCCATTTTTAGAGAAAAGTATCCAGAAAAATGAGACGGCAGAAACGCTCGAATAATCGCCCTAACGTATAGACTAGAGTGCCCTTAGTGTAATTTTTCGGTTACAAAACACGAAGAGCGCCTCTAGCGGAACGTTTGCGATGTTCGTGTTTCCATACAAATTGAGTATTTTGTATTGAGTTTTTTCGCTAAGGTTTACACTAAGGGCACAGCACGTGCACTACAGCACTTCACAGCACGTGTTAACCTTGAATATCTCCCGTATTGTTCTAATAGAGGTGTTTGTTTTGCAGTAAAAAAGCTGGAAGAAGATCTGGACGAATTTTCATTGCGGGACTGGGTGGATATGCCCGAAGAAGGCTACGGCTAAACGCGCGGGACTTAGCGCGGTAATTAGTGATGCGCGTCCGTCACTAATGTAGGCGCTATGAGTGACGCAAAATTACATTACTAAATGAGGGCTATCGTTTTTTGTCTCACTAGATGGCGCACTGTTGCGTGAGGTTTTTAAGTATGGCTTTCAAAGTCTGTTATTACGGGCGTGAAAACAAAGTTTAGATTAAAATCATATTTAATACACCTTAAAACCGTAGCATAAAAATATCGAGCATGCCACAGTGTTGCATAGTCCCCGTTTTGTTCGGAAAAAAGGGAGGACAAAGGTTTCCGAAAGACAAAACTGTCTCAGAACACAGACATTCATTGCCCCGGATCGCATATTTGCTATAATTAATTTCAGACATTGCAAAATATTCACAAATTTATTCTTATTATAAATAAACCGCGTTGCTCACCCAAGAACTATGAGATTTGACATTTCGGAGACCTCACGCTGCACTAGCGCCTCTAGCGGCGAATTCATTCGCGATAGCCCTCATTACAGGAGGATGATAAAAAAAAAATCAGGTTAAAAAGGCTGTCGAATAGAGCTGAGCGTTATTTTCTGAAACTGTTTCTTATAAAGTAACGGAGTAACTGTTTCGTGCCGAAACGAAACATAGTTTCTTTAGACATACACTTCGACTTGAGAAACGATACCACAGACTATCACATACATGCGTTGACTTGAGGAAATTTTCTCACAAGAACAAATAACAGATCAAATATCTCTAACTAGTTTCACAACAAACATTTTATAATATAAAAACTGTTTCTTGAACCAAAATGATTGAAGCAAACTGTTCAAATATCCTACACAGCTACACTTGATAACGAAATTTTGGTTCCTTTGAAACGAAACCAAGGCGTAGCAAAGAAATTGTTTTTTAAATAACTGTTTTTTGAAAAAAATACGTAACTTAACGACCCTACTGTCGAAGGATTCGATAATCGTCATAAACTCACATTGAAGCGGCAGTCACGAATAAACTGATTAAGATCGACTTCATTAAAAGTAGAATACTTATTTTAAACTTTCGCGATGTATAATTACTGGAACTTAATCAATTTAATCGTGGTAGCCGCTGCAATGTGACGAAAATGTGCAATGTGACGGGCAATATACGGTGATTTTTAATCGGTGATCAGGTACCTACCAATTTTTCTAATTGAGTAATTGATGGCGGTCACAATTAAGCCACACTTACTTGGATGGAACGGACTTTTTATTTCGAAAATAACTTTGAACGGAAATTCTTTGTCGTCCTATTAATGTTTTTGTCTATGAGCTCACAACCTCTTTCAAAAGCTGTATGTTTTTAACTTTTATGAGTAATAAGATTATTCATTCACGTAAAATCTACGACTTACGGGAATCGCTTTACTTTAATGACCATGTTTCTGGTAGTTATTGGTTTGAATAAAGATAGTTAATCTTAAATAATTAGCTAATTTGCCGGTCTAATTAAATTTTAGCCTTTTATTAATATTTTTCAACTCCTGATCACCGGTTAAAAATCATTTCATCTTTTTATTGGTAATTTCTAAAGTGTCCAAAAATCAAAATATTTCTGACGACCAAGAACCATCTGATGACCAGGAAACGGCGATTATTATCACTACTTCTACTCATTGCTAGTACCAAGATAAGCTAGAGCAGATCAAGCCGATCTTTGGTTTAAAAAATTTATCATCCTTTTGTTTTTTTAGTCGAAACTCCTTGCGACAATGTTCATTTTAGTTTTTAAATAAGTGCTTAATATAAATTTATTTTTTAAGGTAAGGTTAATGTCCCAGTGCTTGACATTATAATCCCCAATAGATAACACCCTGCTGTCATTTCTATTACCCACCTTCCACCATGAGCGGAGCTGGAGCCATAAAAATTTGGTGGAAGTTCCTCCATGCAGCTGATCGCTGGCACTCCTTTAAATTGAGTACTTGCGGAGTCCGCTCCACTTGCGGCGGAAGGTGGGCACATTGGTAATGTTATAAAATTAAAGATGACATCTACCGGGACAGTGGCCAGCACTCGGACATCTACCTTCAACCCTTTTCTAGGTCCCTCGAATTTATTTATGCTACCACAAAATGAATCATAGTTTTATATGATTATTAGGTATCTACCTATATTATCTCATCATCATTATCATATCAGCCGAAAGACGTCCACTGCTGGACATAGGCCTTCCCAAGGCTCTCCACTCAGACCGCGCGGTCTTACGCTTTCCGCATCCAACGCGATCCCGCGATCTATATTATCTAAGAGGGATTCATTTAAAAACGAATCTTATTTTTACCAACCTCAATTGATTTTGTACCATATTATTTAATTTTTAGAACGGTCTTTGTCAAAGGGAAGATCAAGGTTTTAGTCTTTTTTTGTGTAGGTAGGTACATTTTTGTGGTCGCTCACTATATGTATTATGCCTGGAAAAGGGTAAGAGACCGGATTATATGAAATTGCATATTTGCATATTCGTTTTCACATTTAGCCGATTTTCATGGCGCATGCATATTGTCATCTATAGGTACAGGTAGTGCCACTAGAGTTGAGGTTCACGCTCGCAAGAAACATGTTATGTAATGTAATTTGAAGCTGTTTGTTGCATATTCGGTCTCTATCTCCACTTCAATATTTAGTTATAGGCAGATTTGTATTAAAAATAAAACGTTAAAAAATAAATAAAATGTATTTAAAATGCCTATGGATGGCCAAAAAAAATTTAGTGTAAGTAAAATTTGCAATAAATTTTATATTAAGCCTCAATGAACCCTTTTATTCACATGCCCATATTTTAACGTAACCCTAACTTCTGGTACTAGGTAGGTACTATGAATAAAACAAATTGGTTAAATTGATTGGACCTTAAAGGTACTTGTTGAAGGATTTTTGTAGGTAGGTCAGGGAGGGAACACTGGCTCGAAGTCGAAGTTCGTGTCGTGCGGTCCCTCTGACACTTATACTATTTAATACGAGAGCGAGAGGGACCGCACGACACGAACTTCGAGTTTCGAGTTTCGTAGTAGCCCTGCAGGTCCCTGTGTGTGTACTCGTACCACGACGTGTGGCTACACCGTGGCTCAATTCCCACTTTTAAAAAAGAGTGAAGAGCTATGGACCGTTTGAATGCCGTTTATTTATTTAAAAAGCCGATTTAATACTTTAAAAATACCACTAACTTTATTTTCCTGTTAACCTTAGCGGTCCAACGACACCCGACGCTTAGTAAAAAAAATATTACTAGATAAAAAAAGTATAGATAAAATGTGATTTTGATTCATTTATACCTTGTGCTGTTAAAGATAAATAATTATAAATTTTACTCCTGTAAACTCAAAAATGAATTCAACAACAAACAAAATTACTCTAATAAATATTTAATTCACGTAGAGATACTGAAATCTCTTAGCAACTTGATTTCATTGTTTAAACAAACGCATATGCCGGTCGAAAATATCGGAGGTAGTTTTTTTTTCTAATAACGACTATTTCTAATCTTCTGCTGTCCATTGTAACATTATTATTAACTTAAAGAAAAACACAATACGTTTCTTCGTAAATCTTATCATAAAAGTTAATAACATTGGAAATATTGGCATAATCTTTTTGGTTTACTATGAGCAATAAAATAAAACTCTTTCCAGAGATCGGCCTTGAAAAGAGATTAAACCCATGCATTCTATTGGTATCGTATCGCTATTGTCTTATATTGTTCTCTCCTTCATTAAGGATAACAGAGGGCCCTGATAACTTTAAAAAAATGGCCCTTTATCGTTAAGGGAATACTTAGCCCATGGAGCGCCCAATGATCACAGGTGTGTTCAAGGTTATTTTTTCTATAGTGCCCTATAATTAAATATGTACCTAATCGTATTTTTAGGGTTCCGTACCTTAAAAGGAAAAAACGGAACCCTCATAGGATCACTTTTTGTTTCGACATTCGCAAGGGAATCAAAACCTACGGGGTAGGTACTTCCCGTGAACTCAGAATCTTGAAATTTGGTACGAAGCAACGTCTTATAGCACAGATAAAAGGAAAATGCGAAAAGCATAAATTTTTATTACATCGTATAATAAAATATTATTAATATTCTTTTTCAATAATTTGTACGGAACCCTCGGTGCGCGAGTCCAACTCGCACTTGGCGGTTTTTTGATTAGTGATCTGTGATTGTATAATTGTTATTAGTATTTTTTTGCAAGTACCTAGTTTACGATAAAATTTTGATTGATTAGTTCTATAGAAGACAATTTGACTTGCAAAATTTTAAATGTCATTTTTTAAATAATAATATTGAATTTACGATGTTCATTTTTTTAACATTTTTTTAATACAGTATTTTTGGTGTATTTAAATTTCGTATGCAACTTTTAGTGCGCTAATCCGACTTGCACTTGACGGTTTATTTTCAGGGGTCATATTGGAGTGTACTTTGTAAAATTACTTAGTTTAGAATGAGCGCCAATGAAAGAGCACGCTCAAGAGACCCGCCCCTCGCTCTAAAAATGGCGGTGGAATCAGTTGCTCCCACTCCCTCGCTGATAGCTTCGAAG